>NW_015170982.1:91310-166544 GCF_001447785.1 Gekko japonicus | reverse complement strand
GTCACCAGTACGCTGATGACACCCAGCTCTATCTGATGTTGGGTGGCCGGTCGGACTCTGCCCCGGAAGATCTGGATTGGGCGTTAAAAGCCATGGCTGGTTGGTTTAGGCTGAATTGGCTGAAACTAAACCCGGCAAAGATGGAGGGCCTGTGCCTGAGTCGGGGCGGTTTGGGGATGGGGGTCCCACTTCCGGCCTTCGACGGGGCACCAGTGCTGGAGGTTAGGAGTTTGGGAGTGCTCCTGGATCCCTACTTAACAATGGAGGCCCAGGTGGCAGCCACTGCCAAGTCAGCCTTTTACCACCTTCAGCTGATACAAAAGTTGGCCCCTTTCCTCGACGACCTGGCTACAGTGATCCATGTGATGGTCACCTTGAAATTACTGTAACGCCCTCTACATGGGGCTGCCCTTGTTGCAAATCCGGAAGCTGCAGCTAGTGCAGAATGCCATGGCCAGGCTTCTGATGGGCTTCCCTAGATGGGAGCACATCTGGCCTGTGCTGAATAGCATACCGAATTCGCTTCAAAGTGCTGGTACTTACCTTTAAAGCCCTATATGGCCAGGGTCCGACATACCTGAAGGACCGCATTTCCCCATATATACCCCAGAGAGCACTATGGTCGGGCTCACAACATCGACTAATTATTCCAGGCACTAAGGATGCCAGGATCACTACTACTAGGTCCAGGGCCTTTTCAGTGGCGGAGCCTTACAGGTGAAAATGAGCTCCTGGAGGAGATCAGGGCCCTGCGGGACCTCGTACAGTTCCGCAGGACCTGCAAGTCGGAACTCTTCCACCAGGCTTTCAATTAGGAGCTGCCCACCACAACCACCAACTACTACCATCAGTGGGAGACTGATATACCGCTGAGTTGGGATTGCAGGATTATATCAAATAGTACGCCACCTTAACTCATTGAAGAATGTCCACTGTGAGCACTTTAATTGTTTGTAAGATTTTAACTTGCTTTTAAATGTTTTATGCTGTGTCGGTAAATGTGAGCTGCCCTGAGCCTGTCAAGGGGAGGGCAGGATATAAATATAATATAATTAATTAATAAATAAAATCTTGGAAGGGAGGGAATAAAAAGGAGCTACTTTTCTACTTGTTGCAGTGCAGAAGTTGAGAGCATCATTTCTGTTCCCGCCCAGCTTGTGATGGGTGGTTCTTTCGACCCTCCCTTTTGCAGTGTGTGTTTGTGTGTGTGTGTGTGTAAAGTACTGTCAAGTGATAGCCGACATATGGCAGCCTCAGTAAGAGGTTTTTAAGACAGTGAGAAGCAGAGGTGGTTTGCCATTGCATTCCTCTGCAGAGCCTTCCTTGGTGGTCTCCCTTTTAAGTACTGACCCTGCTTAGCTTCTGAGAGCTGACCAGATCAGGCTATGGCTGCGATCACACACTCTAAATAATCCACTTTCAATCCGCTTTCAATGCACTTTCCAACTAGATTTTACTGTGTGAACTGGCAAAATCCAGTTGGAAAGTGCATTGACAGTGGATTATTTAGTGTGTGTGATCGCAGCCTATGTCATGTTGCCTTCCCTCACACCTTTTGCAATGCAGACATTAAATCACTGCTTCTGTCCTTGCGTAACTTGGATGGGAGGGATGAGAAAGGAGCTTTCTCTTCTTTTTGCAATGCAGCAATCAAAAGCTTGTTTGGCTGCTGTTTGAACTTCTTGATGCAATCTGAAGCAACAGACCCAATTTAACTGGGGTGCTGAATTGGTGGCTCTGGCCTGGAGATGAGCCAAGGAAGGGGTGTGCCAGCTGCCAGCAGCCACGTGGCTGTTACAGTAGGGTTGGTTGGTTGATGCCCAGCAGTGTTCATGCCAGGGAGGAGTGGTGACGCATTCGCCACGTTGGGCTATCCCCACAGCTATTTAAACAGTTGCCGCCGGGTGTTCTGCTTGCTTTTTGGCTTTCCCACCCATGCTCCCTCATTTATTTTATGGGATAGTTTGTATTATTCTGTATTCTGTAATTTGTCACAGCTTCTGCAGTTTGGGCACTGAGACAGATCCATTTTGCAGAGGTTGGGCCTGCGTGTCCATTTCCTCCAGTTGGGGACTCCTTTAAGGGGTCTTGGGGGTGGAGCCATCATGTGGTGTACCCAGACTGGGGGCTGTCATCTGGCTTTCACTACAAGGTGGCAGGAGAAACCATGCAGTGACTGGCACCCATGTGGCCCCCACTGGAATTGCTGCTCCATGGTTCCCCCCTCAGCAGGCAGGCTGGAGGTTGGGTTCATTGGGCAATAGGCGGGTTGTCTGATGCTGGATCCGTCCCCATGCTGTGCCAATGTGCCTTGGTTTGTTCCCAATTAAGCTATGGACATTTTCTTCCATGAACTGTCTGGTTGTGTTTTCCTTCCACATGGTCTCCCCTGAATAGGCCATGGGCCTGCAACATGGCCCTGATTAGCTCACAGTCTGACTGTGAATGTCAAGCAATGTAAGTTTGTTTGCTGAAGAGGCTCACTGAACAATTCATAGCATACCTAATCCTGAACAGAATTGCACCCTTCTAAGCCGATTGACTTCTTTTTTTATATATAAAATGATTTTCACTATTTTCAGACAGAACATGACAAACAAACATACAAACAGATATGAGAGTAATACCAGTAACACTATACCCTTTACATTACCTCATACATATAAATGCCACTCTTGCTACCATAATATGTTTACTATTTAAGCAATATTTTAACATTTCACTGCTATTTTTCTATACTTCTATCTTTAAGTTTTGCAACATAATAGGTTAACATGTTTTCTACTAATTAGCTTTGTGTCTAAGTCTTCTACCATAATCTTCTACAAAATACATTTAAGTATCGTTCTCCTGTTTCATAATAAAATTCTTTTTTCATGCTTTTTGTTACCAAGACTTCTGGAGTCCTTAAGTTAAAATTAAATGTATTTCATCTTTTATAAAAAAAATTGAACCTTAACATCTCAAAAAAATTATATTCAATTATATTTATATTAAATTATCAATTATCAGCCTTAAACAATCTTACTCTAATAAACAGTCATGGTTGTTCCCTAGATTGGATTTTTTCCTTATACAATTCATATTCTTTTTGGTTAAAATATTTGATAGACTAGTTCTATCGTTCCATAAATATTTTAAATGTGCGCTAGGTTTTTATGAATATATAAACTCTTGTCCTTGAAATTAATCTTCTCTTAAATTTTTAAATATAGGCTATAATTTTTTTCTATATCATCTTAACCAGTCAAACACAAATAGGGATTCTCTAGACGAATCTTATAACAAAATCCCTAAGCCGGTCTCATTCTTATGTCTTAATTTTCTTCTTCTTTTTATAATTTCTTCTTTTTAATAAAGTCTTGGATCTATGCCTCTTCTCTTTGTGCATAGAAAGGCTTCCTCCATGATTCGTCATCTATGTTCAATGTCTAGGTTTGTTTAATCTTCTCTCTGGTAGATTTTCCTCCTTGTACTTTTAAGGGTTCCAGAATTTGACAGTCCTTTAGTAAAGCTATTATTCTCACTGCTGAAATCCTCTTAATTCTTACCGTAGATTAGTTCCTCTTGATTGTAATATTGTCCTGTGTTTTGCACAATTGGACGCTGTAATTCTTTTTCATTGTGGTTTGGGTCAGCTTGCTTGTAGATTTGTTCTGCTTCTTGTGCAGTTTGGTGCTGATCTTTTTACCAGTGATTTGGTTCAAAGCTGAAGGCTTTTGGTTTAGTAACCGTTCAAAAGCTTCTTTGACTGCCTGGTTCACTGGTTCAACAATCGCAACCTGGATCTCCTCCCAAGATATTTGAAGCATATCCGATTCTTCGGAGCTCTCCATATCTGTATCATCTGGCATGTTTTCCAGAGAATGCTGAGCACACAATGACAACAGTCTCAGTTCAACGCCCAGTGTCTCTGCAGGTTACTTATCAGCTGTCTCTTTCAAGCTGCCTGCCTCTGCCAGATAATACTCCCCTCAGCAGTCAACAGTCAAGCCAAATGTCTCGCAGCTTTATGGTAAAGACTAAACAGAGTGCACTTCTACTCTGTCCTCAGCAGTAAAGCATGACATCGCAAAGAACTGTCGCAAGATGGTGAGTTTCACTGTATATATCTTTCTTTTTTTAAGAAGAAAATTTATAGTTCTCTTGTAGAAGCTCAAACAAAAGTCCCTCTTAGCCCCAGAAAGTGTTTATCTCAACATTCTTTTCATAGCTCTTATCTCGTCCCGGCCACTTCACTCCAAAGAGCGGGGGGAACCCCACCTCTCCTTTCTGTCTCATTTTGGAAATTTAAAGGGGCTTATTTGAAAAAATCATTAGATTCTTCAATGTTGCTGTACAGGTACTTACGATGCATGTCTTCATTGGTGTTATGGATGAGGCTCAGAATAACTCTTTTACTTTGGGGGTGTTCACATCTGGTGCTGTTATGGCTGCCACAACAGCTTTTCTCCATTCCCTGCTTCTGGGATGATCTGGGGCTTCTACCTGCTTGTTGTCTCAAGCAGGGGACCTGAATCAAGTCCCTTGTTCCAGACCTCCCTCCAGGAAGTCCATGGGGGCTTGTGATCCCCCCAACCCCCCCTAAAAAGAACGAAGAATCAGTCATTGCTGGGAGCAGTTCCCGGTGTTGACTGTGTTGATGCGCCAAAGCCCTTCCCTCTCTAAGCCTATTGACTTCAATGGATTTACACGGGTGTAGCTCTGTTTAGGATTGTACTGCTAATCACACAGTAACAAACCAAAAAGTATAAAATGATGCACAATACTTAAGCAATGTAAACAGTGAACAAATGTAAAGACAGGTTTAGCAGAATGGCTTTTTACTTCCCCTCCTGCCAGTGCCACACCCTGTCAACACAACTAGGGCAGAAAGCCATTCTGGATGCCTGGTCCTGGGACTCAAGCCTGCCAGAATTTGTTCCCTCCAATCAAAGGGTGTTATCAGAGAGCTAGCATGTTGTCCTGTTAGTTTGTAAACAAACCTTCTATCCAGGGAAGTTTATCTATCCCATATTAGGCCCATCTCAGGGATGCCAACCCAACCTTTCATCTCCATAATGGTCATATCATATCTTGCCCATCTGTCTCTTATCCACAACAGCAGGTTGTGGGCACAAGGAATGCACACAAATGATTAAAATGAAATCCAAAATCCTATTAAAATGGAAACCACACTGTTTCTGTTTTGACTGCAAACTCTGGACACTTGAAAGTGATCAAATGTCTGACAGGATGCCAGTCCTACTGCCCATTTATTCATGAGCATGTAGAGTATTGTGAGAGATTCATTAACCACTATATATAATACTGAAGTCAGCTCTAGAGTGTAGATAAAAAAATCCACACAGCAGGGCCAGGAACCGATGGGAAATTTTTCTACAAACCTGAAGGAAGCCTAAGGTTTACATAAAAATTGAAAATTTAAAAAAATACTAGGGGGGACCACAAATAATAGAAGCAATGTCTGTAGCTTTAAGAAGTTAAATGCCCACTGAGCTCTCTCAAGACTATGTTCTGAGCTCTCAGTGGCCAGTTTGGAGTTTCTAGGCAACCACAATAATATTGCTGAGCCTTCAGGCCTTGGTTTCTGTCAGTGAAAGGTGCAATGGTTGGGAGAGACTGAAAAAAGTAAAAGATGGAAAGGAGGGAAGTAAGCAGAGCAAGGAAAGAAGAAACTGAAGTTAGAGAGAACAGAAAAAGATAGATGGACAGTAGAGAAGAAAATAGGAGAGGCTGCCAGTGGAACAGGAGGGAAAGTTTAAGACTTGGGGGAGCAGAGAAAGGTCAGTTGGTAGGTGAGAGACAAGAAGAGAAGGGAGCAGGAAAAAGAGGCTATTGGGGATTTCAGGAGTGGGAAAGAGGAAATATGTGGGGATGGAGGTCACAGGAGGAAACTGAGATTCCCCCTACAAGTTCTTGTGGTCTTGTTATATCAGAATGTTGAAGATTGATAGGTATACGAGTCAGCACCACCAAATGTAACACATCTTGTTCAAATCCTTTATTTATTTAAAACATTTTATGCCACCTTTCTACCTGATCAGGGTTCACAAGACTGCATACATTAAAATATTTTTAAAAACTAACCAATTGAAATATGATTAAAATTCTAAATTAATTAAATTAAGCACATAAAAAATGCTAGGAGAGCCGGGAGCCACTATTAGGAGTCATACAGCATCAGAAAGCCTTCCCATTCATTAAGATCGTATTTTCCCCAGCAGCCGTTCCTCTGGAACACCCTATAAAAATGGAAACTTTTCTACCCACAGCACATCCCTTTCGCGCCTCGCATCTCCTGCTGCATCCCCACATGCCTCCTGAAACACAGTTCCTGTGGTCCCCCATCAAATCCAAAGTTGTCATTTTGGCATTAGGCCATAAGATGGTCTTGGTTAAAGCTGTTGTTGCTTTTACTGCTTTTTTATATGTGCCACCAAACTCTGCATTTTACTGCAAATTATTTTTTCCTATTAGTCATAAGAACTTAAGATGAGCCCTGGTGGATCAGACCACTGTTCTATCTAGTCCAGCATTCCACCCTAGTAGCCAACCAGTTCCTCTGGACGGCCAACAACAGGGCACAGAGGATGAGACCTTCCCTTGATGTTGCCTCCTGGCTCTGGGATTCAGAGGTTTAGTGCCTCTGCATGTAGAGGTTCCCTTTAGTCACCATGGCCAGTAGCCACTGATAGACTTATCCTCCATAAATCTATCCAATCTCCTTTGGAATCTGTCTATGCCTGTTGTCATCACTACATTCTCTGGCAGTGAATTCCACATTTAAATCACTCACATCATAAAGAAGTATTTCCTTTTGTCTGTCCCGAATCTCCTGCCTATCATCTTCATGGGTCATAAATGTCTGTAAGTAGATTTCATCAGAACTTGTGGGAAAGTGAGATATGAATATTTTATATTTTAAAAATTGCTTAAAATGCAACAGACTATATTGAGCACAAAAGCTGAAGATGATATGATGATGATATGACAGAGCCATAATTTCCTGTGGAGCAGGGCACATATCTCCTTCACCTGCCCAATTAGGATGTAGTTCTCAGTGGCTGTACCCTTCACCCAAAAACGCTGTCTCCCAGCTTTTAGGCAGAGAAGACAAATTATTCCTATTCCATAGGCAATTAAAATTCTCACTGTGGGCATAGGAAGGCCTGAGCTGGTATGTAAGTTTTTGGCCTCTCTCCTAGGTTTTTTCTTTAAAGAAGGTGGGTTGGTAGAGAACCTGTTTAGAAATAAAAGTGGCAAGGGGAACCCTAAACCAAAGTGGTTGTTCTTGACTCACCAGGAACATTCTCTTCTTCATTCCATGCTTGGATCCTACTGCCCACACTAAAAGCTGCTGCCTGAGTTAACAGTGGGCTTAAAAGGGTGGAATTCTGTTTAGGATTGCATGGATGCTGAGAGATGCATGAATGGATCTTTCCGGCATTTTGGCAGTGTGGGACTTACTAGCCTCCTTCCAGCTCCGCTTTGCTGCTCAAAAACAGCCCACTGCAACCTGGATCACAATCAAGGCCCCATATGCACCTGTGATGTCCCTTTTTAAACAGCTGTGCAGATCCACTAATGGAGCTCCCAGTACAATGCCTAGTTTGACTCTCAGCAACTGGGATTGTTTGCATATTGCCGTGTCTCCTACTTTCGTTCTCATATGCGCACAGGAATTCTAATACTAGCCAATTCCAAAAGAGGGATGAGGGACTTTGTCATCGTTTTAAGGGTATCAAAGCTACATGTTGCCAGATATCCCCCCCCCCGTTTCACAACAGAATTCAGCTGAGAAGAAACTGTACTTGGAAGAGACTTCCAGTGGGATGACAAGTCAACGCTTCTCACAGGGATTCGGAAAAGTTGTTGGGTACAAAATATCAAAGCCTAACCTTTTTTTTGGTGTGTGTGTGTGCATTCAAAATCTTTCGTTCAATTCAAATGCCAGCAGAAACATCTGGATTGGTCCAAAACCAATTTTGAGCTGTAAAGTGTGACAAAAGAACAAGTTCTTGCTTAGTATTCTCTTTCCCATAATGCTTTCTGAACCAGCTTCTACATACGTGAGTAATTCATTATTATTTGCCTTTTTAATCCTTGCATGCTCTGCTCCCAGGCAGCTTAGCTATCAGTAAGGCAGGTTAATTAAGATGCTCTCTGAAAGTGCCTGAAAGTAATTTCTCTCTACAGCTTTGACTCTTCAGTTGGTTACTCTACTGCACTCCCAACACTTCTGAGACCTTGGGGAGACATGAATTCCTCTGACTGCACAGGTAGGAGGCCAACCTCTGAATGATCTTGTGATTTTAAGTCAAAAACATATAGCTGGACAAGGATCTATCCCAGTGATTTGCTAGTTTTCTTCTGTATGGTTTGTTTAAACCTAGCCATCTGGTTTGCTTGCTCTTTGTGGGTCACCCAATTTTTTTACTTTGTGGCAGGATTCTTGAAAGCCTTCCAAATTAAAACTCCCCTACTAAATTGGGCCTCTGATTCTGTAATCCAGTGAAGCTGTAATACTGTTGTTTTTATCATGCCTAACATGGATTTCACTTATATACATGCTTAATGTAGAACACACATTTATACACATTTGCTTGGATCTACAGAACTGCAGATGAAGCAGAGTGCATGGAATTGATCTTTACCAATTGCTACATGCCCCTGTGCTCTGTGAAATGCAGCCCTTGAGAACCAGGAGATCTTTGAAACAGTGTGGAATGCAGCATGGGAGGCTGTAGTGGGAAAGGAGAATTGGCAGAATTTATCTTCCTGTTGCATTCAAATGGAAGAGAAGGCAGAGTTTGATTCCTATCGGTCCCCACTTCCCATTGCAGGCCCCACCCCCATGCATTCCACATCTAGCTCCCTAACCCTCAGGAATGGCTTTCCAGTGGGCTACAGAGGGAAGGGGGAAATCAGCAAAGATCCATTCTGAGAACCCCACTCCGTTTGCAGTTCTATGGATCCACTCTACTGCCCTCTAATCTTTACAGCAACAGTATCAGTATTATTTTCTTTGTAATGTAGATAATAGGTGGGGGTTTGAGGCTCACACAATGGATTACTTAAGGTCACCCAGTGAGCTCATGGCAGAGACAAGCTTTCATATTGATTATTATAGCTATCTTGTTACCTCAGCTCCTTAGCACACATGGGGAAAACAGTACTCACAGCTCAGGGCTGGTTCCAGGTTCTGGGGATCCCTGGGCAGAGAGTTTCCATAAGCCCCCTCTCTGCTTACCACCAGACTCCCCTGGTCACACCTCCCTTTCCACCGCCACCAGTGTCCCCCACCTGCCTGTGTGCCCTTCCACTGCTCACGAGCCTTCCAGCCACCTCCATTCATAGCTGCCCATACTGCCTGCAGTGGTGCAGCAATCAATCATTTTAACATTTGTTTGTTTGTTTGTTTGTCTTGATTTATATTCTGCCCTTCCCACAAGCTGGCTCACAACAGCAGTTTTACAAAGTCATTAAAACAATCTTTGTAATTAAATAGTTAAAACCAGGGCTCTAGTCGGGGGGGAACTCTCAGGTACGGAGCTCCGGAAGAGAAAACAATTAAAACAAAAGGCACAATAATTTTAAAACAGGAAGTACTGTAAGCAGAAAGATGCAATGATCTCAAATGACTGAAGCAGCTAGACCGTAACCCACCAAATATGGGGATCTTCTTAGTCCGGGCCATACAGAGATAGAAAACTTCAGCAAGGGGAGAGGCAGTCCCTCAGATGTGTCGGTCCCAGGCCACATAGGGTTTTAAAGGTAAATAACAGCACCTTGAAACGGATCTGGTACCCGATCGGTAGCCAGTTGCAATTGGTGTAGTGCCGGCTGAATGCCCGCCTGCATAGACGCCGCAGTCAGCAGGTGTGCCGCTGCATTTTGCACTAGCTGGAGTTTCCAGATCAGCCTCAAGGGTAAGCCCACGTAGAGCAAGTTACAGTAATCAAGCCTGGAAGTG
This sequence comes from Gekko japonicus, assembly GCF_001447785.1. Taxonomy (NCBI): domain Eukaryota; kingdom Metazoa; phylum Chordata; class Lepidosauria; order Squamata; family Gekkonidae; genus Gekko; species Gekko japonicus. Next base: position 156,568 of record NW_015170982.1, on the reverse strand, counting down.
ACCATTGCATGGGTCACTGTAACCAAGTCCTGGGGGGAGAGATAGGGAACCACCCGCCTGATCTGCTGGAGATGATAAAAGGCAGACCTGGCAACTGTGGTAACCTGGGAAAGTGGGGTGTCCAGGATTACTCCTAGACGCCTTACCTTTTGGGCTGGCAGAAGTGGTGCGCTGCCCAAGGCAGGAGCCTGATTCCTGGCTCAACTCCCCCTCGCCTCAGGAACAGGACCTCCATCTTCACTGGATTGATCTTCAACCAACTCTGCTGTAACCACCCAGCCATGGCCTTCAATGCCCTGTCCAGATTCTCTGGGGCAGAGTCCGGGCAGCCATCCAACAGCAGATAGAGCTTTACTGTGCTATAATACAATGACCATTACTGAGGAGCTGAGACAAGAAAAATGGCACCGATATAGGTAGGACCTTCTAAAATGCACACCTTCCAATTCAGATGGTTTGCTAATCCGCTACAAATTTGTTCTTTCTGGAAAAGCTTGACCAAATCAGGTCCAAGACGAGGGATGCTTGTGTGGATGCAGCTTCGGCATGGCCTCATCAACATGTGCTGATTGGCTTTTTCCATCTGTCTGTCACAGGGGCATTGTTGGCACACCTCTCCATGGTTGGTGGGTTATGGTGGGGTTGCTATGGACTCTGGTGCAATTGCTCTGGTGCAAATGCTCTTCATGCTTTTTTCTTTTTGTAGACATATCCCCTCATTTGGGTGAGCATAGAACACTAACACTGTGGTACTGTCGATGCACTGGCATCTGATGATTTAGACCACTCTGATATACAGAAGATCAGTGGTTCCCCACCTTTTTGAGTATTAGGACCCTTTTTTAACGTCAAAAATTTCACAGCGCCCCCCATGATAGTCATTGTACTATTAGTATCAGCTGATTGAGAAAACACATAATGACACAAAGATGAAAAGGACAATACTTTGTGCGTATATAGATTTGTGGACCCCTTGCAATAACTCTGCAGTCGCCCAAGGGTTGGGAACTATTTCAGCAGATCTTTAAATCCCCATATTTAACAACCACCAGGTGACAGTACAAATGAACCTTCTGTACCCTGGATTTGGCTAGCTCTGGTTAGTATACTAAAAGGCAAACTTTTGTTTTGCTAATTAAGACTCCTTCTCTGTAGCTTTTCTATCCCACTGTTCTTTTTCTTCTCTTTTGCAGTGCTGAAGCTCTTTTTTATTCAGGCCTGAGGATTGAAATTATATATCATTAAGAAGTCAACTGATTGAAGTATCTGGGCAAACACTGCATACTCTCTGCCTGTGGCCAGTGTTTTTGCCAAATATGAGGACTTGCTGCCTTGTGTAAAAGTTGCTTTCAAAAAAAAGGGTGAAATGCTGCGCTTTTTGTTGAAAATAAAAAAACACACACACACATACAAATATAGTCTTATGTACGTAATATCTCCTGGAGATGTTTGAATGTACCGAAAGGGAAACTTTATGCTTTGAGTTTCAAGCAGATTGGAGGCAGCAGGTGTGGGGAGCAGATTGATTTTACTGTCCTTTCCCAGGTTCCGTACAGCTTTCTTTATACAGTTTTAATCTATTGAATTTCTTTTGTGCATCAAAGGCATCTAGCAGCCCCCATCTCAGCCAGGAAGTGAAGGTAGCAGGCACAGCTTCTGTGCTCATTTATTCTTTTCATAAGTCCCCATAAGCAGCATGTGTGTCTGACAAATCGCTTTTTCATTACAGCTTTGGATTCGATGGCATGCATGGCTGAGTCTCAAAGGCAGCTGATGCTGAGATAAGAAGAAGCATCCATCCCCACCTTCTTCCTGCGATTCTTATGTCTGGTCTTAGGCACACATGGATCCTGTCGTCATCCACTGACTGTCAGAAAAATTATGGCGAAGGTTCAAGGCAAGGAGATGGGCATCTTAACATCCAGAATAAAAGCTATGCACCGGGCAATGATCACCGTTCCAGAAAGCCAATGAAAAGTACCCCATTGGGAAGCTGGTCCCCACACATTTCATTTTAGAGTTTTCCACTTACCCTAATGGATTCTGCAGCATGTCCCAGCAGTCAAATGTCAAAGAAGGCTGCAGACCTAGTGATACAACTGTCCTCAGTTCGATATACATGAAGACCAGCAGGACTGGTACAAGATATTTTGGTGCCTTTAATCATTATCCTCCAGGGTAATTACCCTTTAAAACCAATTACCTTTTAAAGCTATCTATGCTAGTAGCCATCACTGCATCCATTGTTAGTGAATTGCACAACTGAGTGAAGAAATGCTTCTTTTTGGCTGTCCTGAATCTGCTGCCCATCAACTTCTTTGAGTAATTACTTTCTGCTCTACCTGGCTATGGTTTATCAGGGTCTCAGGCAGAAAAAAGTCCTTCTTTTGGAGATATAGGAATTGAACTGGGGCCCTTCAGTATCCAAAACTATTGCTCTTCGTGGAAATACTTCCCCATTTCAGAAATTGCTGCCAGAGTGTCTCTCGCATTAAATTGTGGAGTAGGAAGCATGCCATTTGGCTTTTTTCTGCTCCAGGCACCCAAATATTTTTTTTTAGCAGTACTAGTTTTGTACTACCTGTACTAGCTCTGAAAAATTTGGAACCCCCCCAAACCTAAATCTGATTACCATACCAGTATTTGGAATTCAGAAATATCAGGAACGCTGGTATGTTTTCGGATGCAATATATCCAAACCTGGAGAAACCAAATTTGTTTTTTTGCACACCCTAGAAATAGCACAGATCATCAACACCAAAGTGCTGAACTACTAGAATACTGGAACTACTGAAGCACATTAGATAAAGTTCCCCATGCCTTTATAAAATCAATTGGGAGCGGTGGCGCAGGCGGTAAGAGATGCCTGCACGTACATCTGACCGAACAGCTTCGGCTGTTTGAGCCCCACCGCGGCCGGGGTGAGCACCCGGCCCTATGTCCCAGCTCCCGCCCACCCAGCGGCTCGAAAGCCCGTTAAAGGGCGATTAGACTAATGGGTACCTGCTACTAGAGCGGGGGGGCACCTGTCCCTGTGATGCAGCGGCGAGTGGCGAGCGAGCAGCGAGGTGGTCACCACACCTTAAAAAGGATATTATAGCTTTGGAAAAAGTGCAGAAAAGGGCAACTCGAATGATAAAAGGGTTGGAACACTTTCCCTATGAGGAAAGGTTAAAGCGCTTAGGGCTCTTTAGCTTGGAGAAAAGACGACTGAGGGGTGACATGATCGAGGTTTATAAGATTATGCATGGGAAAGAGCAGGTAGAGAAAGAGGTACTTTTCTCCCTTTCTCACAATACAAGAACTCGTGGGCACTCCATGAAATTGCTGAGCGGTCGGGTTAGAACGGATAAGAGGAAGTCCTTCTTCACCCAAAGAGTGATTAACACTTGGAATTCACTGCCACAGGAAGTGGTGGGTGCTACAAGCATGGATGGCTTCAAAAGGGAATTAGATAAGCATATGGAGCAGAGGTCCATCAGTGGCTATTAGCCACAAGGTATAGCTAGGGGCTCTGGGGCAAGTGATGCTCTGTCTTCTTGGTGCTTGGGGGGGTCAACAGTGGGAGGGCTTCTAATGTCCTTGCCCCACTGCTGGACCTCCTGATGGCACTGGTATTTCTGGCCACTGTGTGACACAGAGTGTTGGACTGGATGGGCCTTTGGCCTGATCCAACATTGGCGTCTCTTATGTTCTTAACAAGATAGGAAAAAATCTGAGGACTAGTAGAATTTTCAGCTCAGGTACAGCAATAAGCAGAGAAGAAACTCAACCAAATTACAAACATACTTTTAAATGGTATGAAATCTTTTTCTCTCCCTTCCTGTTAGTTATTTCTCAGGGCCATCATGCACATTATGGTGTCAGTATCTGTCAAAGCAGATATAAAATTGATCGATATGGCAGCTGTCAGCCTGTGCTGAGCCCACTAACATGTAGTCAGTAACCACGCAGAAGCGCAGATTGTCTCAAAGCCATACCAAATATTTCTCTTGGTTTTCTTGTTCAGCATTAAAACCAACCTTTAGTAGTTTACATTATGCAGAATTATGTGATAGAATTCTGGACAAAACCATTTCAAACTTCAAAGTGGAAGGGATCATGTTTTGGGGGTGATCCCGCTATATACAAAGTTCCATGCATGGAGCAATCTCACAGTGGAATCTTGTGCTGAATTACTCCAGTGTAAGCTGCGGTGGCTCAAGTGGTTAAGACACTGAACTGCAGGCTGTGGAAGGTCAGTAGTTCAGCAGTTAAAGACCCGGGTGCCGCAAGACGGAGTGAGCTCCCGTCTCTAGTTCCAGCTCCTGCCAACCTAGCAGTTCGAAAACAAGAAATTGCAAGTAGATAAATAGGGACCACTTTGGTGGGAAGGTAACAGCGTTCCGTGCGCCTTGGTGTTTAGTCATGCCAGCCACATGACCACGGAAATGTCTTCGGACAGCGCTGGCTCTTTGGCTTTGAAACGGAGATGAGCACCGCAACCCTAGAGTCGGACTCGACTGGCTTTCGAGCAAGGGAACCTTTACCTTTACCTTTAAGCCCATTGAAATAAATTTGTAACAGATCTTCCACCTTGAAGGAGGGCCTATTTGCTTCCATATCTTCTGCTTTTTTAAGTCAAGCATATATTATGAAGACATCATAAATCCCCCAGAGCTCTCTGACCCCAAAGAAGGAAAACCTTCTATCCACTTGAGCTACCTACATCAAAGCTACGATTTGGATTCTGGAAAATGGCAGGAACTCCCAGGTCTGCAGGAAAATGTTAGGCTTTTTTAAAAAAACTAACTTTGGGGGGGGGTCAAGCCACACAAAAATATGGGGAGGGAGTGGGGTGGTAGAGCAAGTAAAGCTGGCAGAGATGGGGGGGGGAGTCCAGGGTGAGGGACGGGCAAGAAGTCAGAGCCGTGGGGAGGAAGAAATGGGGATTCCTTTCCCTTTGAGTCCCTTCTTGTTATTTTTTTGTACTGTCAGTGCAGTAGTACTATTGCTACTAAAATGACAGTAGTACTAGACAGTTGCAAAGCAACCATAGAAAGGGCAGCAGTTTCCTTTTGCTTCCATTCTGCGTGCAGATCGATAGCACTAGACTTTCAAATTAAACTATTCATTAGCATTGTTATTTATCGGCTAATTATGGGAGAAATTACAGGGCATATTAGGAGCGACTCTGCTTTACGGTGACTTGCAAAGCTGCCTGGAGTGCGAAGGAAATAGCTTGCATGAACAGAAACATTTTTCAGTCTCAGCATTCTCCCCCCCTCAAAGGCTGCTGTCTTCAAAGTGCCTGCCCCGGAGGGGGCGTGGAGGGGAGAGAGAGAAAAGCTTTTTCTTCAGTATGGGCTACTTGAATTGCCACTGAGACTTCACATCCATTCAAATAAGAAATTTAAAATTGCTGAAACAGTGGCAGATTGGCAACTGCTTGATATGCAGACTTCCCTATAGACGTTCTGAGATGTCTCTGCCATGAATATGTGGATTTAATATGTAATCGTATTTGGAGAACTAATCTAATGTTAACTTAAGAATGGCCTATGGATCAGACCAAAGGTTCCCCTGGTTCTAGCTCTCTGTTCCCAGCTGTCCCAGGAAAGCTTCCAAGCAGAACAAGACTGAAGTGCCCGTCCCCTTAAGCTTTTCTACCCTGGTGCCTAGCAGGGTCAGTTGCACTACATTTGAATATGAAGGCAGCCTTTAACTGAATTGCCTAATAGCCACTTGTCAATCTAATTTTTGTGCCCTGGTCTTATCTTCAGTTAATTAGTTGTTTGATAATAGTATACACAAAGTGAACAACCTCAACACTTTCCAGATTCCTGTGTGCTTTCTGAGCAGTAACTAGTTTTGCAGAAGACTGCATTCCCAGAATACTCAGTTCTAGGGCAATCCAATCAACAAAATGCACATAGGGCTACATGAGAAGTTCATATTCCAGTGCCCATTAGGAATATTAAACTCTCCATTCCCATCTTGCCCTGTAGGGTGTATTAGTGTGTTGCTTTGGGATTCTTGGCACCATGCATTCTCGAATATTTTATAATAAATTAACTACCTGGAAGGTGGACACCATCCCATGTTTATCCTGCACTTCCTCCAAGAAGGTCAAGTTGCTATCCTTCTGTATTTAATCTTCATAACAACCCTGTGAGATAAGTCATCTTGAGAGAGACAGTGACTGGCCCAAGGTCCTCTAGTGGGCTCAGCAGCTGATAGGGTAGTGAGAACAGCACAATCGAAGACTCTTAATTAGGAATTACAAGCAAGGACCCACAAGAACATTGCCGGGAGGAAGAATCCCCTCCCCCCTGCCTTTGCTTCTTCCCCCTCCTCCCACTTTTTTGATACTCATGCCTTCTCCCCTTTCTCTCCCACCTCTTCTCTGTCTCTCTTTCCCCTTCGTTCTTTCTCCCAATCTTCACTGTCACCCCACCCACCCTCTGGGCTGCTCCCGTGGTTCAGACTGCTCCTCCCCACTTGCTGCCTCAGTGCTTGGGGAGGGGGGAAGCAATGACTCCCAGGAGCAGATGTTTTGGCAACAAGGGAAAGGATGCGGGTGGTGGCAATAGCTGACTTACCTACTAGAGACCCCACACACACACACACCCCTAAGGCAGGGGGAAAATGTACCCGCAGATGCCTCTGCTCAGCCTAACTGATGGGCGGGAAGTAGTTCAAGGTTTTTGGCAGACTGTGGCCAGTGAGAGTTCCCATTCCTAAAATGGCTGCTCTCTTGGGTAGCTCCTGGAAGACGAAATGGAATGTGTCGCGTTGACCCAGCAAAGACCCAGGCAGGGGTGGAGGGGGAGAAAAGAATGCTCTCAGTCAGTTGGTGGGCAAATTGGTGTGATTAATGTGCTGGGATTTATTGGAGCTGGGCAGCTTGGGGAGCAGGATAGAAAGACCAGGCGTGCTACTCTCCCTAATTGTGCCATCCAGAACTGGAGCAGCATGAGGGTCTAAGAGGAGTGGGCCAAAGGTGCCCAAGGTGAAGGGAGGGCACTAGAGCCCAGCACAGCCAGAGAAGGCGGGCACCCTCTTGGCCAGCGATAGCTTGTGCTCCAAGGGTTTTTCTGAAAACCTGGGGTGTCCCCAAATTTTGGGGGAAATCTTCCTTCAGTCAGTGTACTCCTGATCCATGGATTTAAATATTGTCAGATTGGGCCAACCTGACTATAGGAATATAAGATTGATTGACAAAACCAATCAAGATAATCCAGGGGGGAAAGTGGGCAGGTTAATCAAGCAACAAAACATTTTTTTATATTTCAGCTTGTTTTGTGACCTTGTGCTCTCCCGAGTCCTTGAGATGGGTGAAACATTACTGCTACCACCTGAAATCTGTTTTTATATTGCTGTATCACAGCACAGTAAACTGCTTGATATCCAGAGTGCTGGCATGATTGATTAACTTCATTTATACTCTGTCCTTCTTCTCAATGGATACCCAAAGTGGCTTGTACCTTGCCTCCTCCATTTTATCCTCACAACAACTTTATGAAGTAGGTGAGGCTGAAAATGTATGGCCGGGGCTGGCCCAAGGTCACTCAGAAAGCTTGCATGGTGGGTGGTGGTGGTGGTGGAATTTGAACATCGGTCTAGTCTGACACTCTAACCACTACACATTAAAATTGTATTGTGAAAGAACAGATTATCCAGAGTTCTGATGCTTCACCACATGTTCTGATGTACTCCTATGTGCCTTCTCAGTTTTGTGATTTGGGATGGTCCTGGAAGTCTACTGTCCACTGAAACATGGAGTGGACAGCTCACTGCATTATTCCTATGAAGCTGTATATGTATACCAGTTTTGTTGACTTGGAGGGGCTGTGGCTCAGTGGTAGAGCATCTGCTTGGGATGGTTCAGTTCCTGGCATCTCCAGTTAAAAGGTTCAGGTAGGAAGTGATGGGAAAGACCTCTGCTTGAGACCCGGGAGAGCCAGAGCCAGTCTGAGTGGACAGTACTGACACTGATGGACCAGGGGTCTGATTCAGTATGAGGCAGCTTCATGTGTTTCTACAGAACTGGATAATCTGAGCTGCCTTTTTTGATTCAGTCAATGTATATCACACCACATACTTCAAAAGCCTCAGGGCAGTTAATAATTACAAATGATCGAATCAATACAGTGGCTAAAACAACTAAAAATTACAGCAGCATAAATAACAATTACGAACCCATAATAGCAACATGTTCTAATAAAATACCACACGTCTGGAATAAAATTAATCGTCCCACAGAACTTGGCCTTATGGCTTGTTTGTGTTGTTAAAAGTGGGTTTGGGCTGGGAAGCAGTGAGTAAAAATTTGATGTTTAAAGGTCTCATTTCTAAAATATTGTTCTTGTGCGTCTCTAACACATCCCACTGCATGTGTGTGTGTGTGTTTTGCTGTGATTTAATTTATAAATGGCAATTGTTTTGTTTATAAATGGCAAATCCTTCCCTCTCTGTTTTGGCTGTTATACTCTCAAAGCTCCTTTTAGTGAATTTTATTAGCAACAGTAAATATTCTCAGGGCCAAGCTATAGATTACAGTTTTGAATGAATTGGGTCCAGGTTGTGCAGACCCAATTTGCATTCCCCACAGCCACACAGTAGCTGTGGGGAATGGCTTCTTAAAAAAAAGGAGAGTCCAGATGGGCTTTGAATGGGCCGTGGGGGGAAGCAGGGTTCCTGCCTTCCCCCAAGCCATTTTCCCATGTGAAAACTGGGCGGCGGGGGAGCTATTTTAGTGATTTTGTTGTTCCACTTGCTAGGTAGAACAACATAACTCTCCCCCACCATGATTTTAATGCAGAAAAAAAAGGCTGGGGGGGGGGAGAGGAGCCCTTCTTCCCTCTGTGGTGCCTTTAGGAGCCCATTTGGGCTTCTTTAAAAAAAGGAAAGCATTCCCAGCAGCTACTGTGAGGCTGCAGGGAACATGAGTTGGGTCTGGGGAACCCGGACCCAAATTGTTAAAAACTATGTTGTATAGTTTGGCCCTGAGTCAATGACCATTTGGTGAGGGTTGTGTGAAGTGTTCTTCGCTGTGTATAAGATTTAGAATTTGCCACAGCAAAGGAGACATTTGAAAACTAACTTTAATGTTTAATTATTCTCAATGGGGAATTGGCTAGTTTTGTTATTATTGGGTACCATTAGTTTGTATTTCCTTAAATTCCAAAAGACTTTGACCGATTTCCCACAGCAGCTGCTCTGCACTCGCTCCTCTCTTTGCCCCGATGGTACGTGTCAATTTCCCACTGGAAGCCCTGCGGCCGCATTTTGACCCGTGGCTTCGCCCGATTTCCCCTGCGGTTTCGTGATCCTGTTTTTTGAGGATTACGAAATTGTGGGCAAAATTGGGGAAAGCGTTTGTGCTAAATTAATGTGGCCGCGTGGCTTCGAATGGAAAATTGACACGTACCAACGGGGCAAAGAGAGGAGTGAGCGCAGAGCAACGGCTGTGGGAAATCGGCCTTAATTTCCAGAATCATTCCCATGGCATATCCTCCAACACATCACAACATAATAGGGATACACTCGTAACACCCCCCCAGTTCTTTTATCAAGGAATTCCCCTCCCCCTCGGTTTCATCCAGATGTCACAAACAAACACAAATTATCCAATCCTCAGCCGTGTGCAAATTGTTCCCTCCTCCCCTTGCGTACAAGTTTAGAAATTGAAGATGTGCTAGTTTGGAACAAACTGCAATTTGTCATGCCATCTGAACTGGGTGAAAGGGCAAATGGTGGTTTATTTCTTGTCTGCAATTCAGGATTCTAAACCTGAATTCAGCTCCAGAGGGGTGGCCAGCAGTGTTCCCTCTAAGCTGGGTTAGTGTGAGCTGGCTCACAGTTTTTTAGCCTCTGGCTCACACATTTTTGGCTTAGCTCAGGAAGGATGCCTCCAGAGCAAACTAATTTATGCAGTAGCCAAATTGCTCACTTACAGTAGCTCACAAAGTATAATTTCTACTCACAAGACTCCACTGCTTAGAGGGAACATTGGTGGCCAGGTTAGCTTGTTGCAAGCAAAATGAAACAGGAGTCCAGTGGCACCTCTAAGGTTCACCACAGGCTTCCCAGTAAGTTCAGCATCAAATGACACAAGATGTTGGAGATCTGTGATGGGATCCCCTGATGGGTAAGTGAGCTGTGAAAAGCAGCTGTGGATGAGGGGTCCAATATAGACGGAACTACAGTGCTGGGGAAGGGGGGAGGTTAACTCTTTGCCCCCATGCCATTTCTCCAATCAATACCCCCCTCCCCTGCTATTAGGAGAAAAAGACAGGCACAATAAGGGTCTCTGTCTCTTCCCCCCTACTGGGGCTTCAAACAGCGGGGGTGTTTGGCCTTTTTTATCAGTGTGGATTGGGGCTAGACTGTTGGACTAAAATCTAGGAGACCCAGGTTCAAATCCCCACTCTCACATAAAGGTCATGGGGTGACCTTGAGCCAGCCACATACTCTCAGCCTAGCCTACCTCACAGGTATTTTGGCTCCTAGCAAGATAAAAGGACAGTCCACTTGCAGAGTACTGGTAAGAGATTAGAGCACAGGAAGTCAAGGGAGTAAATTGACAGTTTTAGAATGAATGAAAGTAAGCACTGGAGCCTTTCAAGGAGTGTGGGGGGGGTGAGCAGAGAAGTAGACATGTTCGCTGAAGATAGCAAATTATTTAGGATGGTGGAAATGCCACCAGGCTGTGAAAAGTTCTAAGGCAACCTCTCCAAGCTATGAGATTCAGCATAAAACATACAGTGATGTACCCTGGGGCAAAAACAATTACCATATTTGCATATACATTGATGGCATATGAATTGGCTGTGAATATGCAGGAAAGAGATTTTGATGTTGTCATGGGCAGCCAAATAAAAAATGTCAACTTGGTGCGCCAAGGGGTAAAAGTCATTAATTGCTTGCTAGGGATTATAAAGAAAAGGATTAAATGAAACTACTAGCGTCATAGTGCCTTTATGCATCTATGGTGCAGCCACAATAGGAACTAAGTATGAATTTCATGCCACCACTCATTAACTTGTCAACTCCAGGTTGAGAAATTCCTGGAGATTTTGGGGGGTGGAGCCTGGGGCTTGGGGAGGGGAGGGATCTCACGTAGGTGTAATTCCATAGAGTCCACTCTCCAAAGCAACCATTTTCTCCAGTGTCTCTCTAGTCTGGAGAGAGGTTGTAATTCTGAGAAATCTCCAGGCACCATCTGGAGGTTGGCAACCCTACCACTCATAAAGAATATAACGTACCCAGACAACGGAAGAAGATCAAAGGATTGGAGTACCTTCCTTATATGATGACAGATGTTTATAGAACTGTGAATTTTTGTGGAGAAGGGAATTATTAGAGGGAAGATTTATAAAGAGCTGTTCACCATTGTAACTAAATAGAATTCCAGTTTTCAGAGGAAATGGATCTCTGAATGTCAGTTTCTGGGGCAGAATAAGTGTTGCCTTCATGGCATACCTGTGGGCCTTTTGGAGGGATTTGGTTGGCCATTGCTGAAAACAGGATGCTGGCAGATGCTTGATCTAATTCAGCAGCACTCTTATCTTAGTCATGTTCAGACGCTGCTTTTTCATTTTAAAAGAACATTGATTTGTAAGTACTTCCACACATTCACTGAGACAAGCTTGGATTTTGGGATGGCAGCCATTGCTGTAAAAACATGTTCTCATTTTTAAACTCCTGAATTGCATCATCTCTTTTGTTTGGAGATGTATATTACAACTTACAGAACTGGCTAATTCATGCAATCAAAGTGATATAGATGGATTTCCTCTTTGCAATCATCCTTGCAATTGTTTACTGGGCATTTTTTTTATTATCAAGTGCGTGTCCAGAGCCTCTGAAGAAATTCTGCAAATGCAGCATCTGTGTCTATCTTTCAATTCTGCTGTACAATCCCTTATTGCAAATGCTAATCTCCAAATCCCCTCCTCGATAATTAGCTTCCTTTCTGCTCTTGCCACAAGAGCAGGCACTCCTGTGTGCATCCTCATCACAAATGCTCACTCAGCATTAAGAAAACACTAAGGAGCAGACAACTTCATGGTGAATGTCAGGACGAACATTCACGCTGTGCTCGTCAGCGTTTGTGTTTCCGGTGCCTTGACAAGAGGTCAGGTTGTATGGTGTAATATAATAACTTGCCAGAAACATGAACACTTTATAAAGCCTCTGTGAGAAATGCTATCCTTACCCCATTGGGGAAAAAGCAAAAACACACACACACACACACACAAAAACCCAACCAAATCAGTAAACATTATTTGGAGCTGAAGCTTCCCTTTGCTCTTATTTGCCTGTTTTACCTTAGAGATCACTCTTAAGGATGGCTTTTTTGAAATGTGACCCCAATTCAAATGCCTATTCATGTGGCTCATTTACACATGAGAAGTTTCTAGCCACATATACACCATGGTGCCTTAGAGTAAGTGAGACCAGTGGTCTGCCCAGGTCAGTACCCTCCACTGTGATTGGCAGTGGGTCTCCAGAGTCTCATGGTAGAGGCCCTTCACCTGATCCTTTTAACTGGAGATGCTGGGGATTGAACCTGCATGTAAAGCGGATTCTCTACCTCTAGCCTAATTGCACTCATAAGGACAGTTTCCACATCAGGAGACAAACTTGAATCAGGAGCACTTGAATGTGAGTTTTTCCTTAAAAATGCTGCTATGCCAAGAGCTGCTCCCCTGTCGGTAGCTGAATCTGCTCAGCAGGGCCAGCTACAGTGAAAATTTAGGATTCTGCAAACTCAGGGGAATCCCCAGGTTTGCAGAAAAATATGAGCTTGTAAAAAATCAACTTGTTGCTACCACAATCACTCCACCTCACCCTGGCCATTGCCACTTTCTCCTCTCCACCACCACTGATAAGGCAACCCAAAATGGCATTTGGAATATCATCATGAGATGACTGTAGGGCTGCCTGCTTCCCATAATTACAATCTCCAGGTATGTTCTGAGGAGTGGCCATGGCTCAATGGTAGAGTATTTCCTTGGCATGCAGAAGGTCCCAGGTTCAATTCCAGGTATCTTCAATAAGGATCAGGTAAAAGGTGATGTGAAGGACCTTGAAGAACTGCTGCCAGTCTGAGTAGACAATAGTGACTTTGATCGAACAATGATCTGATTCAGTATTAGGCAGCTTCATGTGTTCATGTCTATACTAGCCTGGAGTTAGCAACCCTAGATGACCTTGCCAGATTTTGTGAGCCATACTGAGTCAGCAGAGCAAGCCTGGGGGCTCACCTCAAGAATCTACAGGAGACATTGGAGAAGACATATTCTATTAGGTTTTTGCAAGTGTCACATTTCAGTCATGAAAGAGTTAAATTGTCGTTTGTGCATGCTAATGTTACCCAGGTAGCTTAGAGACAATCAGGTGTTAGGCACATTTTTCCTGCCAGAGAAAGGAAGGTATCATTCCTAATTAAGATGAGCTGGGGAATGTCCATTGGCTGATCAATTTATTGAGGATGCTACATGCAGTTTGTCACGTACACAAGAGATGGAGTTTTTTTGGGGGTAAAACTTCTCTCCTTTGTTCTTTGGCCATGTGTGCTCTCTCCATCAAGAAGCCAAGATGGAGTTAGACCTACGAAAGATCAGTTAGAATGTTTATTCTTTTTTTTCTTCCATGTAACCTTTCCTAATTTTCTTATTTAGTATACTTTTATTAGAAGCTAATCACACACATCTTTGCCTGCTTTATTTTTCCACTGTGCAACATTGCTCTGCTAAGCATATCCAATGTATTTCCTCATAACACTAAATGAAAAATGCAATTTGCACAAGCTGCAGCTCTTGAATTTCAAATCTGAACATTCAAATGAGGAATTTTGGCTAACTCCAAGTATTTGTGAATAAATGTTCCAGCCCTTCCAATAATTATACCTGGGAAAACAGCATCATCTGGCTCACGACAAGGCCGGCCCGAGGTTTTTTTATGCCCTAGGTGGGGCTACCTTCTGGCACCCCCCCTGCATGCCCACCAATTATGGGGTTGCCAACCTCTAGGCGGGGCCTGGAGAGAAGGAAGTCCGTGCCCCCCCCACAGAGTGGAACAGACTACCTCGGGAGGTGGTGGATGCTCTTCGCTGGCTGGCTGGTGGGCTCCTCCACTGCCCGCGCCAGTGTCCCGGGGGGGAGGGGGTTCGCAGGTCCCACCTTGGCACCTTGGCCAGGCAGGACAGCTGGAGGCGGGGGCCGCCGGCAGAGCGGAGCGTGTGGATGGTCATCGCAGGCAGCGGCGAGGAAGGAGGCAACCTCTGGCCAGCCGCCCGCCTTCTGCTGCTGCTGCGCCCAGAGAGGAGTCACATGCGGGAAGGCCCGCAACCAGCAGGCGGGCAGGCGGTGCCCCACGTGGCCCGGGGCGGCGAGGGAGGGTCGCTGGCCTGCTACTTTGCTGCGGAAACTTCGGGGGGGGGAGGCGGGAGGTCTGCTGTCTTCTGCAGGTGCCGAGAATGGGCCCGAGGGCCCGGCCGGTTTGGGGCACACATTGGGGGGAGGAGGGGGGAGGTGGCGGCCTGGCTGGGCGTGGAGGGCGAAGGGCGGGAGACACCTGGACTTGCTCCTCAGAACTGTTTTGAGGAGGAACTTTCAGGTCGGGCACAGAAGCCTCCCCCCCACAGGCAATGAAGAGACGTGGAGTGGGGGTGGCTGTCACCAGCGAGGGTCCCCCGCCAAGCAGCATGTGCTTCCCAGACTGCCTTTCCGCCCCCCCCCCAGGAAGGCGGCGGCAGCAGCGCATGGAAGATCACGAAAAATCTACCGTGGCAGCAGCGCAGAGCCTGAGGAATCTCCTAGAGACCCCAGAGCAGCAGCAGTCCCGCTGGCAGTCAGGAGCCCAGCTTGGGTGGCGGCGGGGCAGAGAGGCATAGTCGACGCCCCATCCAGGGCCCGGCGCTCTAGGCGAATGCCTAGTTTACCTAGTGGGTGAGCCGGCCCTGCTCAGGACTAACCATGTTGCCAGTTGTTGAAACAGCCCTTTTTGTAGGCTCACTGCAGAACGTTCTAAGCAACCCAGCAGTGTGCAGAAGCAGTAAGTGTGAACCAGCTCAGTGCATGAGACACCTCCAGATCTTTGGTGGAGGAATGGCTGTCTAATTAAATGAGGGGTTTAACAGGAATGTTCCGACACAGAGGGCTGCTGTGCTGTTTTCAAAACAGCAGTTTCTTCACTGCAGGCAAGTTCGAGATCTGCAGACAGCACATCCTCTTTTGAAAACAGATTGTAATTTCTAATATAATTGGCCGATAAATAAATACATTAATGAACAATTTAATTTACAGGATAAGCGATCATACCCTGCTTCCACTACAAAAGATTGCTGTGTTTGTATTTTGCACTGGTGCGGAGTGAAGCCACAGTTCTTCCTCCAGACGGCTTGCGAGCAAGGCACCCTGCAGGGGTTCCTCTTTATGATTTAAATAAGTTCCCTTGCATGGCGCATTCATACCAGAGCTGTATTTTTATTCAGCAATTATCATTTCTATTCCCCATCACCATCATTTTATCATTATTAAATATTCATTCACAAGACGTTTCTCTCCCAAGACTCACCATACGGCTAGGTTGCGACCCATCCTGCAGCAGAAAATGGAAATCAAGTTCTTCCCCCTCTACCTACTGTTGAAGGAGTTGTGATGTGTTCCCGAAACCTGTCCCTCAGATTTAAGATATGCCTAAATGCTACGTGTGAAGGCCACAGCCAGTTTGCTTTGTTCTGTTTTCTTCTTAACCCACCCTAAGGTGATATTATGACATTTGCCCCCTTGGAACAGATAACAGATGCCTATATATATTCCCCTGCGAGGCCAATCACAGAGTGAAAACACAGCTTTGGTTGCAGCCTGCTTGCAGGCTAGGAGCACACCATCTTTATTATTTGAATAAGTTTCCTTGCATGGCAGTTTGGGTAGCATTTTGGTGGGGGAGAGGAAGGGGGGACAGTCTGGATTAGGAAAACAGCATGAAGGAAAATTTTAAATGCTCTTCTTTCCCAGTGTTGTTTAAAAATACATGAGACATTCTGATAATGGATACTGTCTGGTTTAGCAGGAAGATGAAGAAGAAATGAACATTTCTAAGCATGTGCCAGTTCTGCATTGGAAAATACCTGGAGATTTTTTTTGGGGGGGGGATTTTGGGAACAGAGGGACCTCATTGGTATATTTATTTTTATTTATTTATTTATTATTTGTATTTTTATCCCGCCCTCCCCGTAGGCTCAGGGCGGCTTACAAGTCGTATTACCAAGTCATAACATAAAACAATACATACATTAAAATTTTTTAAAACCAGTTATAATCATAGAAAATATATTCAATTCTCCTCGCATAAAAACCAAGATGGCCATCTCTTAAAATCTTATTCAAGTGCTCCACCCTCCAAAGCAGCCATTTTCTCCAGGGGAACTGATCTCTGTTTACTGAGGATCTGGGGCTGCCAGGTCTTACCTTGCTGCTGGTGGGGAGATCTTAGCTCCTCTCCAGGAGCTTCTAGCATTCCCATTACCCAGAAGTGATATCATCATGCCACTGACATAGTGCAGCAATGCTCTAGGTTTTGGGGAAAACTCTATGGTTTTGAGACCAAAGTTACCATAGAGTTTTGCCCAAAACCTAGAGTGTTGTCGTGTGACATCAGCAGTGTGATGATGTCACTTCTGGATGATGTCATCACACCATGTTTGGGGGCACTGACAGGCAGCTCTCTAGGATCTTAGGCAGAAGTCTATCAAATCATTTACTACCCGATCCTTTTATCTGGATATGCCTGGGAATGAACATGTGACTTTGTGCATGCAAAGCAGATGTTCTACCACTGAGCCATGGCCCCTTCCCTTGTCAGTGCCTCCAGCAAGTGCAATGCAAAATGGACATTTTCCTCCAATCACCTGGATCCAGCAGATTGTGTCCATAGGTGGACAGATTTCCACCTGTGAGTAAAGAAAGTCATACTCAATGGGTGGAAGTCATGCTGAAACAATAAAAAAATAAAATAAATGTAGTTGAAAGACTGCCAAGCCCCTGGTGGAAACAGGGAGTCACCTGCCCCTGGGTCCCATGACCCGCTGCCACTCAAAGTGGTGGAAGGGAAATATTTTTAAAAAACAGCCGCGGTGCCAGAAGTTCTTACCAGAAGTGAGAAAGGGTAGCTCCAGGACAAAAGGTAGAGCTACTATTCTTTGTCACTTCTGGGTATTTTTTTCCAGAAGTGATGTAACACTGCATGCAATGCTCCACCCCCTTCCAATGGTCCCACCAGTAACCCTCTTGCCAGTTGTCAGCCCCTGCTGGTTGCCAGCCACTGCCTGGCAACCCTTTCAGCTGTCTTTCACACTGCTGGTGAGAAACATAGAGGGAAGCACTGGGGAGGGGGACCTCTTTGAACTAGTCTTGGACTCCAGAGGAAATGCCATGATGGTGGATAGACAAACGCTCCTTAAAAGAACAGCATGCCGAAAACTACAGAAAGTGAGTGGGCTGATGTGCCCAATATTTGGGAGTTTCTTATTTTGCCTCTCAATTAATCTTTCTCCTTTTTTGAAGCTCTCTCTGGGAGCTGCATATAGAAGGATTAAAAAGGAAATGGTAATGAGCAAGCCAGTTATGGAAACAGCAGGTTAAAAAGTAATTATGCTGGGAAGAAGCACATTGACACAAAACAGGAACTGGATCTTTGATCCCGATTACAAGCTTAAGTAAGCAGAAAAGAATAGAGTGCAGACTTAATCTTGGCCTTGTGTACTCTGATTAAAGCCCCATAAAGAGGAACTCTGTTATTTTTTTTCTCGCCTGAATAAAAACAGACATTATATTAGAACTTAGCCACAGCAACTGTGCCAGTTCAGCTGCACGTCCCAGAGCTGCAGCGCTAGCACGGCTTCCTTGCGTGTGACATTGCCCCAGCTGTCCTGGTTTAGACTGTTTTTGATAACTGCCCCCATAAACCTTGTTCCTGGTTTTGCCTTTTGGAGAAATCTGGAGGAGTTCTTATTAAACGTTTTCTTAGGATGAATGACTAGAGTTTTCCAGGTACTACTTCCCGTCTGAGGGTACCCCAACAAGATTTCCAGGGTATAAGCCTTTGAGGGTCAAATCTCCCATTACCCAAAACAAGCTTGTATCTGATGAAGGGAGCTTTGACTCTCGAGAGCTGATACCTTGAAAATCTTGTTGGTCTCTAAGGTGCTACTGGACTCAGATCTAGCGGCTGGTCTGCAAACCAACACGCCTAGCCTCTGAAAGTGTCCCTGCAACAGAGGCTTATGTTTTGAGATCAGCCACTGAAGCTTTTAAGAGCATGGAGGTCAATAAGATTCTACTAAACCTCGATTAAAGGGACAAAACATTTTACTCCAGGGAGCTGGCAACCCTAAATCTACTCAGTCCTAGGCTGCGATCACACACACTAAATAATCCACTTTCAATGCACTTCCATAAGAACATCAGAGAAGCCAATGTTGGATCAGGCCAATGGCCCACCCAGTCCAACACTCTGTCACACAGTGGCCAAAAATACCAGGTGCCTTCAGGAGGTCCAGCAGTGGGATTTTGCCAGTTCACACAATAAAATCCTGTTGGAAAGTACATTGAAAGTGGATTGAAAGTAGATTATTTAGCGTGTGTGATCGTAGCCCTAGTCTCACTTGCTACTACACCACCGTTTCCCTCCATACATGCAGGGATTTCTAGGTTTAAAATGGTTGTGCAGCAGGTGGAAATTCAACAGACAAAGCCCATAATGTTTTCTTCATATTGTTATTTTATTGCTTTCGAAAAGCAGAACTGCTGAGTTCCTGATCATATTATGGTATCCCATGGACAAGTAATAAAATGTATATTTAAGCATTGCACATGTTTTGCCATAGCTATTGATTCATTAGTTTCTCTCAGACCCTTTCAGCTTGTCCCTCCCTCAGCTTTATTCATCCTTTTGGGGGGCATAGTACAATGCCAACATCTGTGCAGAGATCTTTGCACACACAATGCATAGAAAACTAGCATGTCAGGGGAAAGTCTAAGATGAAGCTCTTCTCCCTGATGTATCGTTTTCTATGTGCAGAAAACTATATTTGTTTTATTTTATTTATTGACTTCATTTATACCCCACTTTTCTCCCAGCTTCTCTACTCCTCCATTTTATCCTCACAAAACAACCATGTGAAGTAGGTTAGTCTGAGCATATGTGATTGTGCCAAGGTCACTCAGCAAAGCTCCATGGCGGAACAGAAAACTGAACCTGGATCTTTCAGATCCTAGTCTTACATTCTAACCACTACACTACACTGACTCTATTTGTTGCTTCTTTTTGAATATGAATTAGTGTTCCACTTTGAATGTGATACTCCAGATCTAGGGTTACTTTATCTGTGACAACTAGAGCAGGGAATCTTATGGCTCCTTAAAGCCTAGCAAATCTTGTAGCTTTGTAGTTACGCTTTTCTAAATTTGAAAAATCTAAGATCTCTAACACTGTGTTTATGTTTGACATGATGTACCATTCGGTCCTATGCAGTTGCTTTCAGTTGAAATCCATTGAAATAAATGAAATAATTATAAAGGAGTAAATCTGCATAGGATTACACAGAGAGTCTAGCAAATTATCTGTATAAAAGGGGCATAATGAGACACAATCCGTTGAGAGCTAAGCATTTTAAAATCCTCATTGTCCTGAAAGGGAAACAGCATATGCTTAACTTTCCCACTGAAATCACTGGTAGAAATACCATGGAATTCTAACCACATTTACTCAGAAGTAACCCTTAATGAGCTTAATGGCACTTACTTGCAGGGAAATGAGCATAGTTTTGCAGCCTTAAGGCCAGGGGTCATTTCGTAGAAAAAGAGCTAGGGGAACTCATTAGCATAAGTCATTAGCATATGCCACACCCCCTGACATCAGGGGCCCAGCGGTGGACCTGCAAGGCCGGCGGGAGTGCGAGGAAGCCCTGCCAAGGCCCTCCCTGGCCCCAGGCAGGCAGGGGTGAGGAGAGGTGGGGAGGAAGCAACTTACCCTCCCTCTTCTCCTGCCTCCTCCTGGCTGAATGAGGGCCGGAAGCGGGGCAGCCGGAAGCAGGGGGCGGGGCTTCGTCATGTGCCCCGCCCCTGCACCTCACCCGGGGGAACTGCGATCCCCCACGATCCCCCCCGAATCGACCTCTGCTTAAGGCACTTAGTAGTAATAAAATGCCTGTGCTCACCAGGGCTGTTCAAAATATACAAATGCAAGGCATACACCCTGTCTACATACCACCCTTTGAGGGACTCTCTGCCTCCAAACTCTCCAGCCTCCCTGCTCCCCGGACATGACCCCCCCCCAGATATCATTTTCACTTTTCTTTACAAAATTCAATCCTGCCGCTATCTAGGGCTGCCAACAGCCACCTTGAACCCCTGGACAATAATTCCACCTGCCCTCCCTCTAAATAACCATGATCCAAATCAAATCTAATAACAAAACAAATCACTTGGCTGGCTGTTACTATGCATCTATAATAATAAAAGAATCCACAAGTCCATTTGTGGCAGACATACCTCATCAGAAAAATAAAACTAGGAATCTCACAATTGGCCACCAACTTCAGGATGAACAGGGGAGTTCCAGGGGCAAAAATGAAAAGCATCAGACTATCCTGGCCCAGGTTATCTCCAGACCCTCTCCTCCATGCTATTTGCAACAGAAGCTGAACTAAGTCCTTACTTCTGTTCCTCATTTATTACCACTATGGCAGATTAACATTACAGTATCAGACATGTAAAGGGTGGATGGGGGGGACTTTTACTACTTTGATAGGTTATATGGAAATATTACACCTCCCTTTTTGTTCATAATATTATCAAAGGTCTGCTTCTATAATACTATTAAATACATTCTAAGTTGCCAACCAGGATGGATGAGGAGGAGTTGAGACCAAGCCAGAAAAATGTGGGTGGGTATTAGAAGTGGGGAGGAAGAGGACCTCCTCTTTTCCACAGGAGGAAAAAAATAAGGAAAAGATTTTTCCAAAAGAAATTTGCTATAACAGACGAACAAGGTTGCCCCTTTGCAAGCCCTGACTGTGCAGGCAAAACTATGGAGCTGGATAGAATTAAAAGAACAGGGAAGTGATAGTGTTCTGGAGATAGTGACCTTGTTAGGAGACTGCATCCTTGCACTAACTGTAACAGCCACGAGCTGTGCTGGCTGTTCTTGCCGTGCTCCAGTGCTGGCTTGGTTGATGGGTTTAGCAGCATCTGATAGGCAAGGCAAAGTTTCACCTCAGTCTAGTCATAAACTTTAAAGAATGGCAGGGCTAGCAGCTGTTTATTGTGTTGTAGTTTTCCTGTGCCCCTAGTGGCTGTATTGCAGAACTGCATTAGAAGTTTGAAATGCATTCCATGAATGCAGGGACCCTCCAGCTGACTTGGGCCCTGACCATTTTGTCCCCCCAGTCCCCACCTCTCAGTGTGCCTTGCACTATCTACCCCCACAGTCAGATGAAGCCAACATGGGAAGCTGATTGATTAACTGTGAATGTCCAGCTTTACAGGTTTCTTCAGTCAAGCCAACAGGATTTCTCTGTGAGCATCCTGCCTGACTGCTGAGAGATGGATTTGGTTATTTTCAAACCTTGCTGGCTATGATGGAGAACAAGTGGACAGGGGTACTGCCACTTTATCAAGTTGCAGGGGAAAGAAAGAGTGCATGCATGGAGCTTGGCCGCAGTGGTTGTAGACTTACTTAATAATAAAATACAGGTTATTTATATGTCAAGTATTTTATCAGTTTGTTTATTGGACAGAAAGGGACTATCCAGTTCGAAACTGGACACCCGGCAACCCTATATACTTATAAATATGCAAAGAACATGAGGTCAGCATATTGATTTCATTCTGCTGCCCTCCCTACCATGGCCTATCCAAATAGTAAATTTTGAATTAGCTGCATTGAGTCAGATACATTAAATTTATTTATTTCATTTATACCTCGCCCTCCCCACACACAGGCTCAGGGCGGCTTTGATTAAACATTCTTCATCTGCCAAACAGTAAATTGTTATTATCAGTTCATAGGTATAACTTGCTTTGGAAGTTGCTACAGCACAGGCTATCACAGAATAAAGCAAGCAGTGAACTGTCTGCCTTGTCTAATAATGGGAGAACAGAGGATCAGGAAGTGATTCTTGGGGTGAGAATGAGAGTGTTTCAAGTCTTCTTCTTTTGGAGGACATGCACTGGTGCAAGAATGTTTGCACTTAAATATATGGTGCTATTTTACATGGAGTGAGACCACTGGCCTATCAGAATTGGATAGGGCCTAGCTACACATTATGATTTCCCCAGGGAACATGTCTGGAGAAAACTATCCTGTCCCTTTAATTAAGGATTCATGGAAAGTTACTTACCAGGTGATATTTACTGCCATATCCCAAAATGCTTCAGCTATCAGTTTTCACACATTAAGTCTCTATTAAAGGGACAGGACACTTTTCTCAATGCCTGTTGGCAGCCCCATTTATTAGCCACCGTTCTGCCTTGTGGAACTCAAAGTGGCATACAACATAAATAATACAGTATAAAAAACAGGAGTCATTTCCTGCTGGAGTGTGCTGGAGCAGCGCTCCGGCAGTAAAGAGCCCAAGGGCACCCCCGGCTGCCTGGGGGGATTTAAATGCCTTTTAAAGAAAGGCATTTTAAACATGCCTGAGTTTCCTGCCCGATCTTCTCTAGGTGCCCATTGTCCATTTTCTACCATTTTTAGGAACTGTTGGATCTCACCACTTTTAACACAGTTCTCATTTAATAAACTTCAAGGGGATAATATTCCCTATTTGTTGCTGGACAATGACCCGGACTCAAAGTCTAGCATATTTTCCTTTAGTAAATAATAGGGATGGGCATGAACTTAAAAATTCCTGTTCAATTTGGGTTCAGGGCTTTAGTCCTTTTGTGTCACTAAGAATAGTGCTAGTCATAGTTGTCCTCAGCTCTTCCCTAGTAGCTGATTAAGTGCCAACCAACAAGGGGGTTCCATCTTCCAGCACTATATCGTCTTTCATTTTGGGTTGTTGCATCATAGTGTTTTCAAAGTATGGGGTGGTCAGAAGTCATTTACCATTGCCTTCTTCTATGCACTACTAACGAGGGCTAGCTGAAGTGGCACTGCTGTTGTCTGTGATAGATCTTCTAGTGTCACCTTCCACTACTGCTGCTGCCTAGTAGCTACCCTTCAAGGATTCCTCCACCTCCACCATCAATGGAACTGCCTGTTCTCTTCTGCTAATGTGGCCGTTGATCCCCAAAGGGGATGGATGCATCTTAGTCTGGTGTTTCGGCTGTGAGCATTTTGCCTTGAGCGACTCTGCTAAGAGTTTAGACCCCTTATGATATTGCTCTCAGCTTCACTGACATACACAACCCCACTCATTGCATTAAGGTGTGTGACCAAAAGGGGGCCAATAATAAAAACTAAATCAATCAAATCCAGTCCTAAATAAAACTGTCTTCAACTGCCTCCTGAAGACTGACAATGTGGGGACCAGGTATACCTTCATGTGGAGGTTATTCCATAATTGTGGGGCTGCCATGGAAAAGGGCCTCTCTTGTGTTCTCACCAAACGAGCCTCTTTAGTTGGTGGGACAGTCAGGAGGGCATCTCCCTGCAATCTAAATTCTTGGGTAGGAACATATGGGTGAAGATGGTCCTTCAGATACCCTAGACCCAAGTCATGTAGGGCTTTAAAGGGAGCAGACTGGTAGCCAGTGTAATTTCTGTAATATCAGGGATATATACTCCTGGTACCTGGCCCCAAAGCAGAAGTCTAGCCACAGCATTCTGCACTAGCTGCAGCTCCAAACACTCTTCAAGGATAGTCCCAAGTAGAGTGCATTGCAATAGTCCAGTCTAGATGTAACTAAGGCATGGGTCATGGTGGCTAGATCTGACTGAACCAACAACGGACTCAGCTGACATACCATCCAAAGCTGGGTAAATGGTCTCTGAGGCACAGCAACCACCTAGTTTTCTAAGGTGGCTGCTGTATCAAACAGCACATCCAAACTGTGAACCTGGCTTTTCAAGGGGAGTATAACCCCATCCAAGAGAGAAGAGATCTGAAGTCCCTAGTCTGCCTTTTTACTAACCCAGAGAACCTCTATCTTGTCCCAGTACTGAGAGATGGCTTAGTGATAGTATCAAAGGGCACTGAGAGATCCAGCAGAACTAGCAGGGTCACGATCTTCCTGTCTAGTTCTCAGTAGAGCTCATCAACCAAAGTGACCAAAGCAGCCTCTGTTCCAAATCGTGGCCTGAAGCCAGATTGAAATGAGTCCAGAAAAATCAGTCTCCTCAAAGAACCCCTGAAGCTAAGGTGCAACTACCTGCTCTAGCACCTTACCCAATCATCATCATCAAGTTTATTGTATTAGCCATTGGCCGTAACAAAGCATAAATACAAACACAATCCATATACATCACATTAAGTTATCCCTTCACTAACTTGCGCTGAACCCTAACCTTAATCTTATCTTTTTTGCCACCAAAGCAAGCAGGGACATTCTGCTGGTAACATATACGTCCATATCAGAGAGCAAAAAACCAACCAACTCCTGTTTTGAGAATCCATTGTGCAAAGGTAAAATAGGGTATATAAATCTCTGCCTAAGTGATTCGTGCCATGAGCCTCTCAGTAAATAGTGCTCAATATCATCCACTTCGCCCAAACCACATTGACAGATTCTTCAGGCAACAGGTAAACCAATAAAACGACCAACACAGACCATTGAAGGAATGGCATGGAATCTGAGGGCTGTAAATGCCCTTCTTAGGTCAAGATTGGTTAGTTTCTCTAAATAGCCAGTCCTACAGTGATCTCTTTTAAAGATCTTAAACAGAGGGGCTGTTCGGCAACTTGCCACCACATGAAGGTTCAACAGGCCGTCCTTATGAAATGCCCATTCCTTCAATTTGGGCTTTTGATTATCATTGACCGCTAAACCCATTAGGTCATCCGGGATTGAGTATTCCTGTAGGATAGAAGACAGATAGTCACTTAAACCTTTGGAAGATTTCAACAATAATCCAAAACTTTGGACCCCTAGGATATCCTGGGGTCGTTCCTGACATTTCCTCCAGTAGGAAAGAATTCTTACATTTGCCCTGGCTTTCAGCGATGCCATACCCAATTCTATCCTCATCAGTGCCACAGGTGAACCTTTAGGCAAAACCAAAATCCGTCTCATGAAATAATTTTGCACAGTTTCAATCAGGGTTAGCATCGACTCATTCCAACCCCAAATCTCTACCCCATACAACATTGCAGCAGTTATCTTACTTACAAAGACCTTGACAGCCAGATCTATCATACCACCACCCCTGGAGAAATAAAACTTCAACAAAGCCCCTAATTTACTCATAGCTGCAGTCTTCAGTTGTATAATATGGGGCCGCCAGGAAAGGGTCTCAGAGAAGGTTATACCTAAGTATTTATATGTATTGCATTGCTCGATTGGTGTACCAAGGATACTCCATCTGGATTTCTTAGGTCTTTTCCTGAATACCAGAACTTTGGATTTGGCGTCGTTTATTTGCAAGGCTTCTGCCTTGCAATACTCGCCTAGTTCAATAATCTCCTCAGGCCAATCTTGGTAACAGATAAAAGGACGATATCGTCCACATATAAAAGAATTGGCACTTTAAGTTGTCCAATAGATGGAGGCCTAAATTCACTACCTTCCAAGTTGGCAATTAAATCATTCAGATAAAGGTTGAACAAGGTGGGTGCAAGCACGCAACCCTGTTTCACCCCCTTCTGAACTGGTATGTCTTCCATAAGTTGACCCTCCCTTCCAACCTTAACCTTGACAGAGGTGTTGTTATGTAGCAAACTAATTAACTTAACCAACCGTGGCTCAATTTTTATATTCAGGAGTTTCTGCCATAACCTACCTCTATCTATGGAATCAAAGGCTGCTGCAAGATCGATAAAGGCAGCATAAAGGGCCTTAGTAGGGCCTCTAACAGCCAAAGAGGCCAGTGAATATAATGTTTGGCAATGCTCGATGGTAGCACCTTACCCAATAATGGAAGATCAGAAACTGACCAGAAATTTTCTAACAAAGTAGGACTCCGGGATGGTTTTTTTTCAGATCAGATCTATTCACTGCCTCCTTAAGCATTGGCAGCACAACTCTATCTCTCAAGAAAGCATTTACCACTCCCCTTACCCACTCTGGCAGCCTTAATAAGCCAGTAAGGCCAAGGGTCAAGAACACAGGTAGTAGATCTCACCTGTCCAAGGATCTTGTCCACATACCTGGTATCCACAAGCTGAAAAGCATCCATAAAAATCAGACAAGCAGATGCCAAAGGTATATCATCTGGACATGCATCCAAGCCATCACTTAACTCAGAGACAATCTGAGCAAAGTAGTCTGCAAAGTAAGTGGCAGACTGACTGTTGTATGGTCAGAGTCTAAATACTTGGGGCTATGATGTAAAGTCCCTGAGCCACGTGAAACAGCACAGATGGATAATTACTTGCAGACACAATAATGGTGGAGAAATATTATCTTTTTGCCATCATCATTGCCACAGAATAGGTTCCAAAGTGGGCTCTATGCTGTCAGTCTCATGAAGAAGGAGGAGGAGATTGGATTTATACCCCGCCCTTCACTCCGAGTCTCAGAGCAGCTTACAAACTCCTTTCCCTTCCCCTCCCCATGACAGACACCCTGTGAGGTAGGTGGGGCAGAGAGAGCTCTTTCAAGAACTGCTCTTTCAAGGATAGCTCTGACAGAACTATGGCTTGCCCAAGATCATCCAGCAGCTGCAAGTGGAGGAGTGGGGAATCAACCCCGGTTCTCCCAGATTAGAGTCCATGCAGTGGTGCTCAAGCCATTGTCTCTCCTATTTCATTGCCATCAGCTCCCCAGTGAACCAGAGAAATTAGATGTATCTTTCTAGGGGGAGAGGGTACTTAGGGGGTGATTGTAGTTAGACCCTGTCAGTATTGTGTATTGTGATTGGCAGCAGCTCTCCTGTGTCTCCAGCAATGAAGGGCTGTTCCCAACACATACTACTTAAGTGGACATGCCAGAAATTGAGCCATGCTCTATCACATCAGGCTGCCCACAGGGTTGAAGAAAAAATGTTATGTCTCTCTCATGGAGACTTACTATGTGGAAATGATTAGTTGAAGCTCTGGAAGGCAGGGAGGTAACATCCTTATTAATCTTCCATTAATGTGAGAACTTTTCCCCCTCTCCAGTCAGTTGGCAAGCTCCACTTGATACTATCCACTTTCCCCTTTGCAAGACTTTTTTTGCACAGTTCCCAACATAAAACTAATCCAGAGGCAATCCACATAGTCCATTACACAAATCCCCAAAGGCAATTAGCAATAAAAGCTGCTTAGGCTTCCTTGGTTATCAAAGTTGTATTGCTATATCCTGTTTATCTGACCTTGTTATTACTGTTCCCACCCAATCCAGTGTAAGGCTTTTAAATGCACCCAACCAGCCTTTTCATTGCACCAGGCTTTTCCTTCCTTGAGAAGTAATTGCAGGTGCCTGGAGCAGGCTGCTAACTAGTAGCCTTGTCAGGAGCCAGCTGCGGCATAGTGGTTAAGAGCAGCAGACTTTAATCTGGAGAACCGGGTTTGATCCCCCCCCCCCTTCACATGAAGCCAGCTGGGTCAACTTGGGTCAGCCACAGTCATCTCAGAGTGCTCTCAGTCCCACCTACCTCACAGGGTGTCTGTTGAGGGGTGAGGAAGGGAAGGTGGTTGTAAGCTGCTTCGAGACTCCTTTGGGTAGTGAAGGGTGGGGTATAATAAAACCAACTCTTCTTCAGCTAGTAAAAAAGACAAAGGAAGGAGGAGAGCCAAAGTTTAGTGAAGGTTTGTAATTAAGAGTTGCACTGTACCTTTAACTTTCCTGATGCGGCAGGAGGCAAGGTAGCTACAGGTCCTCTTACCAGTTTGGTGTAGTGGTTAAGTGTGCGGACTCTAACCGGGTTTGATTCCCCACTCCTCCACTTGCACCTGCTGATGTGACCTTGGGTCAGTCACAAGCTCGGGCACAGCTGTCCTTGAAAAAGAGCAGTTTGTGTCAGAGTTCTCTCAGCCCCACCTATCTCACAGGGTGTCTGTTCTGGGGAGGGGAAGGGAAAGGAGTTTGTAAGCTGCTCTGAGACTCCAAGTGAAGGGTGGGGTATAAATCCAATTTCCTCCTCCTCTTCCTCCTCCTCTTCTTCCTCTTCCTCCTCCTCTTCTTCCTCTTCTTCCTCTTCTTCTTCCTCTTCTTCCTCTTCTTCCTCCTCTTCTTCCTCTTCCTCTTCCTGCCCCAGAGTCCCTATCTATACCTTGTGGCTAATAGCCACTGATGGACCTCTGCTCCAAATGCTTATCTAATTCCCTTTTGAAGCCGTCCATGCTTGTAGCTGCCACCACTTCCTGTGGCAGTGAATTCCAAGTGTTAATCACTCTTTGGGTGAAGAAGTACTTCCTCTTATCCATCCTTAGACAAGTTACTCTCTGCTATATAGAGATAACAATATTAGCCTACTTTACAGGATGGTTGTAAGGATTATGACAAGGTAACGTATGAGAAGCACTTTCAACGCCAAAACTGTATATAAATGTGATGTACTATTGCTGTTATAAATAGGGTTGCAAAGTCTGGGATACAGTAAATCACTTCATCTTTAAGATGCCACCAACCTGGAGCAGGTGGGGTTTGGGGAGGGGTGGGACCTCAGAAGTGTATATAATGCCTTAGAGTCTACCCTTCAAAGTATTCATTTTCTCCAGGGGAACTGATCGGTTTTGTCTGAGTATCAGTGGTAATTCTGTGAGATTGCCAGACCTCACCTGGATGTTGGAACCCTACTTATAATACAAAAGCCATCTTAGAAGAGGCATTCCTTTTCTCTCACTCTCAGAAAGGAGTGCCTCCTGAGGTGACGCCTGGTCCAATATATGTACCTACCATCTAACAGTAACAAGTAAAGTGTGATGTTTTCACTACATTTTTTGTGTGTGTTTTATTTCTGTGTTTTAATGTCAAGTTTTATATGTATGTTGTTGTGAGTTAAAATGCAGGCCTTTAGAGTAAGAAAGAGGAGGGCAAGATGGGTGATTGAAGTGCATTATGATTGGATGATAATGGTACCCAAGGGAGTGGAGTTGACTGATTGGTTGGGAGAGGCTTTGTGTGAGAGATAGTAGAGTCTGTGGGGGAAGAGAGTTGAGAGAGGTGCTATAGAGTGTGAGAGAAATCTGTGTTTTGTGTGGAATTTATTAACCTAAGTAGCAAGCTGGGAAAGTTAAACTTTGTGGAAGTTATTAGCTTAAGTGACAAGTGAGAAAATAAACCTTTGCAGCTTTAAGGAACTTTAGAGAGAAAAGAACAGTACACCTGACTGAAACTATTACGCTTGTGACACTATACTGAAACCGTTATGTTGTTATACTTCTAAATGAACTCTGTGTTTAAGAGAAAACAACTGTTTTCCCTTTTACCTCAGAGCCACTTCCATGTGTTGACCATTCTGCCATTCTACTAATTATAACTAAACCATCCTGTTCTTTAGGTCCAACTGAGAATTGTAAGGCAAGACCCTTTCGTGGCAGTGAAAGCAAGCAGGGAATGCTAAGGAAAGCAGCATAACGCATGTCATTTCAGAACACTATAGTCTTTATAGAGGTTATATATAAAGGGGTCTCAGAAAAGGAGTGAAAATGTTGTTTCAGAACAGTTTTACTCACAGTTGGTCCAGGGAGGTGTCAAAGGAGAACTATTACCTAGAATGGCCTCTTTGCTGATTTAGTAAGCAAGAAATTTTTATAGCAACATTAATCTTTGTCCAGATGTTAAGGTGTTTCTTACTTTATTTTCAGGAAACAGGTTCCTGGGCTTGGGTTGTCAACTCTGGCTTGGGACATTTCTGGAGATTTAGAGATCATGCCTGAGGAGAGCAGAGCTTAGGAAGTGGGTTCAGCGGGGATGTGATGCCACAGCACTTGCTCCCAAAGTTGCAATTTCCTTCAGATCACTTGGAATTCTGGGAAAACTCTAGGCCTCATCTGGAGGTTGGCAACCTTCTCCTGAACCTTTGATCAGAAACAAAGCCGATGAGACACTAGGTTGTAGTGATGAGAGTGTTGTAATAGGATAGGAAAGGCCCAGGTTCAATCCCCACCCATCCATGAAGCTCACTAGGTAATCTGAAAAAGTCATTCTTTCTCATCCTTCTCTATCCACAGGTTGCTGAAGGATGAAACGGAGGAGAAGAGAACAAGGGGGGCATTAGCAGAAATCGTCTCTTTATTTTCCTACAACAGAAGTGCCTTATGTTTTCGGAAACAGATGGTAGGGCACAGGGCTCTTTTCGTAGAAAAAGAGGTGCAGGAGCTCATTAGCATAACACATTAGCATATGCCACAGTGGCACACCCGCTGACATCAAAGGAAGTGTGTCAGTAGGCCACACTCCCTGACATCACCGGAAGTGTCAGAAGGCAACACCCACTGCTCAGGCTCCACTGGACTGTTTTAGATTGCTAGCTATGGGGGGGGGGATGTGCAGATCTGTCCTAGCAGGGGAGGAAAAACTTGTGCCTGAAAAAACTTGGTCTTAAAGGTGCCACTGGACTGCTTAGGATTGGTAGACATGGGGGGGGGGGAAGATGCAGATTCTCCCTCACAGAGGAGGGCCAGCTTGCAGCTGCATAAACACCTGGTCTTAAAGATGCCAGTGAACTGCTTTGGATTGGTAAACATGGGGGGGATGCAGATTCTCTCTCATGGAGGAGGGACAGCTTGCACCTGAGAGGGGGTGGGGAAGGCCAGGGAGATATCTGTAGGGCCCCACACGGTAGCGCTGGCCTGCAGGGAGGGGGCTGGGGAAGGCCGGGGCGGGTTCTGAAGGCCCCGGCGCGGTAGCACGGGCCTGGTACTTATTCTGAGTTCTAATCCTAACATGGAAATGTTTACAGTTTCATTTCAGTTTAATGGAGAAGAGGAAGGCTAAAAACTGACAGCATTTAGAGATTTCAGAACAGAAGCTAAGGTGCTTCAAAGAGACAACAGTAATAATTTTGGTTTTACTAATAACCTATGTTTTCCTTTCACTGAAAAGACAATATTGTTCTGTTGATGGGTGTTCCAGTTGTTAAGTTGGCACATTAAACAAATGCTTTTTCTCATTTCCATGTTTGAATTCTTCTGTCATTTTGGCTTCCTCACACAGCTGGACTTTCGTTTCCCTGTTATTTTATTTGTTCCGCTGGTAGCAAACTCACAATAAGGTTATCAGTTCCCAGCTTGGCTCCCAGCACTAGATAAGTATCTCATGTGAATTTCTCATATTTGCGGCTGTCAAGTTTCAGACATTGTTTGAAGGGCTTACATCATGCAAAACTCAAAATTTGGTCTGCAAAATTTTCATTCTTGGATTCCTTCTGGGAAACCCTCTTTGTCATATTCAGCAAGACATAAGAACTTGAATTTAGTGGCAACAGTTTTGACAATCAGGTTGGTACAGTAGTCGGAATGCAGGGAGGGGTGGGAAAGGCTGGGGAGGGCTGTGTAGGGCCCCGTGCAGCAGCGCGGGCCTGCAGGGAGGGGGTGGGAAAGGCCGAGGAGGGTTTTCTAGGGCCCTGCGTGGTAGCGCTGGCCTGCAAAGAGGGGGCTGGGGAAGGCCGGGGAGATGCAGAACTTACCTTCCTTCCTTCTCTCTCCTCTCGGCCGGACTGAGGGGAGGGCTGCTGGGAGCAGGGGGCGGGGCTTGCTACATGTCCCCGTCCCCTCACCTCCTCTCTTCTGGAGCGTCATTCCGGTGAGCTTCGGCCCCAACCGAGGCCTGAATGTATGTCACCTCAGCTGCTTGAAGGATGGGTGGGATAGAACTATAATATCACAATGACCAGGATTCAACAGGTGAAGTGGCTCCCTGCTTTGGTGGCAAAGACTGTACCTGTTTAATTTCTGTCTGCCATGCAGCTATTCATGGCAAAGGAGACCTGGCTGGAGGAAAAGTAAATTGTATTTTTAGTTTACAAGTGAGCAAATCACAGTGAGCCTTTAGTTTGGCACCTAATGTAACTACTTAATGCACTTCCTAAAATTAAAATTCTTCATGCTACTGAGTTATACAGGTATCACTGCTTCTTAATAGTGTGTTGCACCCTCATGAATAACCACATGTTCATGAAGCAGACAATAGCATGGTACTAGTTATGCTGTACCAGGGAACGTCTTTATTTTAAGCCACATAGCACCTATAAGCGTTTTGCTTTCAGCTGCATTTTCTTTTCTTCCATTCATTGCTGAAATGTGTGAAAATTCTCATGATGGTTCCGTTCTCTCTCTTTGCTGTATTCAGCTATGAATGCAATTTTGAGTTCAGTTCTTTTTAATGTTTTATTTAAAACACTTTGACTAAGTTCCAGAAATAAACATGGGAGTCTACATGATAACATAATAGCAGTGAGCATTTTTATAACAAACTTGAGTGTTCAAAACATGTCAGTACATTGCAGTAGTTGTTGCAGCAACTCTGTGAGGTAGGTCAGTATTACTGTCCCAACAAAACTGTAGAAGAGGCCAATCTGTACATCATAAACGTTCTCATGACCACCATGAGGACCTTCATTCAGATGTGCTCTTGCAGTTCCATGTTCGGAACTTAATTCCCAGGTGCCCGGTTCAGGTTGGGACTGCTGTACATATGAAGAGGGGGCTTACCAGCCTCCCTGTACACCATTTTTCCAACTAAAATATCCATGGGGAGATGCTATTTGCTCCATGGGGAAACGTATATGTTCTAATGGGCTATAAGGGAGTTTCCCTGATGGGTCAAATAGTGACTCCCTGAGGGCATTTTAGGTTAGGAAAGTGGTATTGGGGGGGGGATTCCCTTTTGGGAGACAATTATTTTTAAAAATGGCCAGTGGGCTGATGGTGTGATGTCATTTTTTGTGAAAACTCAGAAGTCATATTAAATCTGTATAGGAATTGCTGGGAACTCTATGGTAAAACCATAGAGCATTAGGTAATTCCTAGAGGGTAAGAGTACTGGTGTCACTTCCAGGGAAAACCCTAAGGAGATGCTTAAGCCTTTTCTCCCTACTGTCAGCTAAGCTGCCATGAGTAGAGAGAGATGTTCTAATTGTTTTGCATTCCTTCCCATGCGCTTAATTGCTTGCCAGCTGCAACACTTATCTGTAAAGAAGTACTGGAGGAGTGTGGTGTCTACCTTCCGTGGGATTGTTCTGATTTCCAGCTTATGCTGCCGTTAGAAACTTTCCTGGTTCCTGCGCGTGGGAGCCCATCTAATTGGGTATTGCTGGGGGGGCCCCCGCACACGAATGCCCTATATCCGATTATCTGCATAGGTTGCCCGCCATTCCTAACAGTGTTCATGTTATTGCATCTATGGCTTTTCAATAAAAGTAAAACCTTCTTGGAAGCGTGTACTTTGTTGTCTTGCTATGGGTTCTGACACCTACATGCCATGGTCCCAGTTCAAATTGTCCCTCTTGCACCTTGGAATTGAATGTGAGCATGGAACTCCCAGATTTTGTCTATTGACCCAACATATGAGGGCTACGTCATGTGAATTGTCCCCAAGAGAATACCATTTGCGTATGGCTACCTGAGGTGAGAGTTGAACCTGGTATTCCACAGCTTATACCCTTGGCCTCTACACTGTATCAGCTGTATTCCTGTCTTTTGTTAATACTACACATACTTGGTTTGAAAGCCTCTTGGGGAGACTCTGATTTTGGGCTGATTGGATTGAATCTTACCATTCCTTCAGTTCAGTGAAGAGCCATCTTCTTTTCTTCACACTGTAGCAGCAGTCTATCATCCATTTTAATAAGTCACTACCCAGGGGGGAGTGGGGGCTGAGGTCACCTGCCATATGACTGGGAGGCAAAGGGCAAGCACAGTCCACCCGGATCGGTAGGGAGATATTCCATAAGAAATCAGATACTGAAATAGGATAAATGAAGTTACTCCCCCTGGAAAACTTTCAGGTGGTAGCTGTGTTGGTCTGAAAGGAGGCTAGACTGATCTCATCATATCTTGGAATTAAGTAGGATCGGCCCTGGTTATTACTTGGATGGGAGACCACCAAGAAAGTCCGGAGTCATTACACAGAGGCAGGCAATGGCAAGCCACCTCTGAACATCTCTTCCCTTGAAAACCCCATGGGGTTGCCATAGATTGGCTGATGGCACTATCCACCACTAAATTGCTATATGATTCTGATTTTGTTAAGTTACTACAGACTATCAATCCTAAAAGAAATCAACCCTGACTGTTCCCTGGAAGGTCAGATAATGAAGCTGAAGCTCAAATACTTTGGCCACCCAATGAGAAGGGAGCACTCACTGGAGAAGACCCTGATGCTGGAAAAGATTGAAGGTCAAAGAAGACGGGGACGGCAACGGATGAGATGGTTGGACAGTGTCATCGATGCAACGAACATGAAATTGAGCCAACTTCAGAGGACGGCGGAAGACAGGAGGGCCTGGCGGGAGATGATCCATGGGGTCGCGAAGAGTCGGACTCGACTGTGCAACTGAACAACAACTACAGTCTAACATGGCTATCCACCTGAAATTGTCTCTGTTAAAGTCCAAGACTGCACCTTACTGCTTGTCTTTTCTGAGAAGCGATTTCTAAGGTGGTAGGACCTTGACTTGAATTGCAAAGGATTAGTACCCTGATCTGGAGCCTGACACTGCTATTTTTCAGTAGCTTCCTGAAGTGGATACATATCTGGGGCTCAGAGACTGTGGAGATGTGGCTTTTTGGTGTGACTGTGTCTCTAAGAGTTTACCTCACAGAAAGTTGATCTAAAAAGAAAGTATAGCCAAAATAAATGTAATCCATTTCACTTTGATAGAAGATCTGCCTTAAGAAACAAATGACACAAAAAGGTACAAACAGTTGTTGTGAAAAGCCATAAACCATCTTAAAAGCTTTAAAAAATTACTTTAAGGTGGTTTATAGTTTTTCCACAACAAATATTTGTGCCAATAAGCATCATTTATTTTTTAAAGTGGATAGTCTATCAGTGTGAAGGAGATTAGATTTTTTTTATATCTGTATTTTTAGATCAAACTTCTTCTATGAGTTAAGGGTTGTATTTCAGGGCTGTATCTTTGCATTGGTGGCTGTGTGTTAACCCGCTGAACCTCCTAAAGGTTTTTTCATAAAGAGTTGGGTGGTTGGTCCTGATTTGATATTGTGGAAAAAGTTCTCTTCAGTGTTACAGTCAGTACCTGGCTTCTCTGTTGATGGAGCTGCATTATGCCTCTTCCATCATCCTTTATTACTAATCTGAGGTTCTGGGGAAGGTGTGGAGAGGAGGCTGACAGTGGTTATTCATTGGTAAATCAAAGGCATTTTGCCCATGGTCAGAGACATACATTCTTTCACCCAGGCAATTTATAGTAAGGTGATTTTGGAATGAGTGAAACTGTGCATTCATTTTTCTCCTTCTGCCCCCTCTCATGGACCCATCTGCATCTGAGACAAATTCCCCAAAGCTGACAGAGGAGGCAATCCCTCCAGTTTTCTTGCCCAATGGTCTCAGTTCTCACTGTTGCCATTAAAGAAGAGAGAAACAAAGAAGAAAAAGGGACCAGGGAGGAAAGGTTATGAGTCATGGTATATAAGAATAGATTGGGTCAGGAAGGGAAGGCATTAGCTGACTCAGCCATTTTAGAGCTTCCCATCTAGAGTTGCCAACTCCTGTGAGGTAGGCTGGTCTGAGAGAGATAGAGACTGGTCCAAGGTCCCCCACTGAGTTTTATAGCAATGCAGGGATTTGAGCTCAGGTATCCCCCATTCTAGTTCTAAGTACTAACCACTACACCATGTGAGCTTATCAGCTATATAAATATTTAGCCAGATAAAAACTTGAATTTGGTCTTAATCAAATGTGATCAAGTTAATTGCATGTTATGCCTTGGCTGTTTTTGTTCCATGGGACTGTTGATTAGAGTCTTGCAAATAATTTGTTATGGATCATTTGTTCAATTAACTTAGCTTCTGCCTACATAAAGTGCATGAGATGATGGCATTTGCAGAGAAGCCGCTGGACAAATTTTCAAAGAATGCTTTACAGATTTCTTTCCCCCCTCTGGAATTAGCCCAGGCAGTTCCTGTCGAGATGCTCTGTATTCAGCATTCAAGTCCGGATATTCCATTGGCCCTGTGCTAGTTGCAGGATGACACAGCCACTAAGTCAAATAAGCATTCGCATGACAAGCTGGTTGATGCATTTCCAGCTATGTATTCATGACCCAGGACCAACAAGCCGGTGTGTGTGTGTGTGTGGGGGGGTATGTATGGGGGGAGGGGCGGATGTCAGCGCAAGCGCCTTGTTCCCTCACTTAGAAATTAAATGAGAACCCATGAGCATGGTTCAGCTGTGGCCATCTGAGCATGGCACAACTGAAGGAACAAGATGAAAACTGTCATAGTGCAGAATTGAATTTTTTTTTGTCCATGACTTTAATTTAGCTGTTAGCTGCCAAGCTGCCCTCATATTGGAATACCAATGTCATAAAAGGAAACGGGAAATTTCAAAGCAAAACGAATAGCGTTGCTCCATCCATTGGAGGAATTTTGAGTGCTTTCCTTCCAAACCAGAGAAATAGATCACATAATGGTGATACACAAGAGTGCTGTTTCTGAAGGGAATTAAGCTCTGCATTCATCTCCATTAACAGCTCTGAGGGAGTGTTTCTCCTGCCTTTTATTCCTAGTGCTGAATGGTAGACATTTTCCCTCAGAAAAAGGGAGGGAGGCACTTGCATGTGTGTGTAATGGGGAGGGGGGAAGCTGGAATATTCTCACAAGCATCATTCTGGCCTTTTAAAAAAATTACTATGAATAATTTATATCCTATTTCTCAGAATAGCTCTATTGGCACCTTTGATATCTTACAGAGTAAGTACATGGAGTGGCAAAGTGAGATGGTGT
The DNA here is from genome assembly GCF_001447785.1 of Gekko japonicus. Taxonomy (NCBI): domain Eukaryota; kingdom Metazoa; phylum Chordata; class Lepidosauria; order Squamata; family Gekkonidae; genus Gekko; species Gekko japonicus. The sequence continues at coordinate 119,574 of NW_015170982.1, read as the reverse complement.
CTGCTGCCCCCTGTCCTGTTAACTGCCAGGTTGCCCTCATGTTGAAATACCACAGTGTCAAAAGGGGAAATGGACAATTTCAAAGGACGATGAAGAGGTTGATTCATCTGAGGAACTGGGAGTGCCCAGTGCTCATGTATTGATCTGAAGGGTAGTACTTTTAGATGCTGAGTTACAGATGGAGGCTCAGAACCTCCTCTGTGACATGCGTAAGTGCCTTTGCCCAGCTTAGGCTGGTGCACTCGTTGTGGCATTTTGTTAGTAGGCATCTGTGATGGACTGTGCTTTAAAAGCTCATAAGTGCTGTATAAACATGTGACAGACTGTGAAGGGTTAATGCCTCACAGAGCCAGAGAGACTTTGAGTGACAGGCTGCTCAAACGGATTTCATTGGATAGCATCAGTTGAGAACAAAGAGTTGGGAACTGAATGATGAAGAGAATTCAGTTTAGCACTGACTGAGGATTGGGAAGATGGCAAGGAGGAGTGGGAGGATCACTGAGACCCCCATTTGGGCCAGAAAAAGGGACAGAGCTTCTTGTATAGAGAAGTAATTACCTGAACAGTTGAAAAACGAGATAGCTCTAAAGAGTGATCCATGGTTTGTTTAGAGAAGGATTTTTGGTACTTGGTAGTATATCCCTGCCTTCTGAAACCTGAAGAGTTAGTTAAGAACTTATACTGGAGTGTCTAGCAGACACTGAAACCAACACTTCTCATCTCAAAGATTCTAAGAGTTTGTGGAAAAGCTTAAAAATTTTACTTGCTGGAAACGTATTAACTGGAGTTTGTGAATGTACTAAGTTACCTTAGAGTTATTATTGATTGACCTCTGATTTCCCCTGACCTTTCCCCCCCTACATTGAATAAAATATTTTATTTTTGAATTTTCAGAAGCCTCTTGTGTGCCATTTTCAGAAGTATAAGTTAAGGAGGTGATTTTGTTTCTTCCCTCAAGTCCCTGGGCTGACCCAGAATCAAAATATAATAATGTGATAGGGTGGGACAACCAGAAACCCTCAAATAAGAAGAAAGATAAAGGGGCTGCTCAGCCAGAAAAGAAGGGAAAGAAAGGAAGAAAAACAGAAGGAAAATCCTATGTCCGAGGGAGAGAAGAGGGTAAGATCGCCATAGCATCACTGGTCACAGCTATCCATACTCTCATCAAATCCTAATTATAGTTTTATAATGTATGCTACATGCGGCTGCCCTTGAAAAGCCCTAAGAAAGCTTCAGTTGATACAAAATGCTACAGACAAATTACTATCCTGGGCTAGCTGTTGAGGACATACTTTTAGGGTTTTTTTTAAAAAAATTATTCTTGTATACTCTGTTTTTCTCCCCAGTGGGGACCCTTACTCCACTTTATTCTTACAACAGTAGCCCTAGTTCCAATATAACGAAGCTTAAATGGCGGGGCCACGTGTGGACCAGCTCTAAGGCATTTGTTCAGCCACTCCTGGAGGACATAATGTGTAGTTACTGGTCTGACTCAGCATAACAGTCTATATGGCACCCCTATACATAAAATCTTGCATGCAAAGCTGGTATTAGGAAAATTGGGTCAACCAGTCTGGAGAGTCAAGTCGTCTTTCATGTTGATTTAGGGAACACCATTTTTCTTTCTTTCAGAGCAACTGCTAGCCAAATTGCTCTATTATTTTAATAAATGTGGGGAATTTGAATATTAAATTGCAGTAGGCATTATAAGGGAGCAATAACCTATGTATACAGGAGTCCCACTCAGTCCAGTATCCCAGAAATAGATGCAGAGACCAGATCTTAGTGAAATGGTTTTTTTACTGGAGGATTTGCACACATAAAAATAAATCTCAAGCACACACTCAACAATACAGAGCTAGGAAAAATAACTGAAAAGGTACAGAGACATTCGCATTAGCATTGGGTGATACTGACCTGTCCGATGTGATGAAGTGATCCTGCAGCGGAAAAATAAGGGAAACTATAAGGGAAAGGCGTCGTGTTCTGAACCAGCAGAGCACGTGGTAAACTCTGGGCAGCACTTAAACCGAGAGTCATCAAGGTAGGATGGAGGCAGGTAGAGAGGAAGTAAAAGAGAGAGAGCAATGGTGAATCCTGCTCTTTTTATACTTTATTTGGGCTAGGGGTGTGTGTCTTCTAGCCACGTCCCCCTAGCCACGTCCCCAGGAAGTTTCAACACAAAAATTGATTTCAGGAGGATGGGGGCTTAATGGTTGGGCAATGTTACTTCTATTCATTCTAACAGTGGCACCTTTAGAAAATAATAGGTTGTTATTGTTGATGGTCCGATGATTGCTCTGGTTATGGGCTTGGCTGGTATGTGTCAGCCAGCTAATCTCCTCATGGAAGCAGTTTTTTTGTTATGCTTGAGAGCATACGTGCAGCATCTGGCAAAGGTGGGGGGGGAGGAAGGTGCTTGTGTGCTGGAGGAGATGTCTGCTCATGGAGTCTCTGGTTTCATGAAAGAATACTACAGACAGAAATAAAGAAAATAAGAAACAGAACAGAAACAACTAACAGAATGGATACTATACTCTTACATCAGCTTTAGTTTACATTGTAATTACGAAGTCCATTTCTTTTATGCTGTGCCTATGATGTTTTTAGTTAAAAAGATCAGTGGAGATTTGGGATGGGGGGCACTATGATAGCACCTTGAAAAGTTGATAGCCACTGCTTTAAAGAACTTGGGGAAAACAATTCTGTAATGGTCTCACCCTTCCTTAAATACAGGTAGATTTTTTTGCTCAATGGATTTTTGGGGGTGATGGAAATTTCATTCTGCAGTGTCCAACTTTTGGACAGACATCAATAAATGAATGAAAATACTTACGCTTTGATCCATCAAGCAGACAGAAGGGGATGTTTGTTTCTGTCTAGAGATGAAGGACACAATATTTTCCAGTGGAAACCGACATGCCTGCCTGGTGACAATCCTTTTCATCTTGTTCCTGAAGGCAACAAGAGAAGGGCATTATATATTATGTCAGCCCTGCACCAGCGAAAATAAATAGGAGTCTTCTGGCATCGTAAAGGTTAACAGCATTTAATTCCATCATAAGCTTTCATAGACTAAATCCCATTTCTCCAGATGCAACAGTGGATCCTCACTATGCAGACATTTGTATGTTGGAGGTATGAAAAGAATGAACATGAGATGGATTGACTCAATCAAGGAAGCCATGGCCCTCAGTTTGCAAGACTTGAACAAGGCTGTTAATGACAGGACATTTTGGAGAATGTTACTTCATAGAGTCATCATAAATCAGAAGTGACTTGACGGCACTTAACACACACACACATGAAAAGAATAGCTAGAGTCAAGGGGCCATGAAATGCAGGAAGTACCCCGTGAAAATGTAACTCTGTTAGATTCAAAACTAGTCCAGGAAAATATGAAGGCAGTTCACTAGTTATCCTATGCTAGTTTAGCACCTGTAATGGTTTGCTGAGTTAACACCTCAGTAGAGTATATGACAGCCCAAATGCCTTTTCAGCTGGTGTGGAGTTAGGATGAAACCTCTTCAGGAATTCCAGTTCAGGAGTTCCATGCTGGATTCCACCTCTGAAGATCTTTTGCTGAAGACTACTACAGCCACAGAATTTTCAGAGGAGGGCCAGGGATATTCTAAAAACCAGCTGATGGCAAAGGAAATAGAGTTGGATCCAGACTAAATTTTTAGCTAACAGAAGTGTCAAGTGTGTGTATAACTTCCAAAAATTCCTCCTCCTTGGTGCATACAACCGCCATCCCCGTTTGGTCTTCATGTTCTTTGTGGGGGCCCTCTGTTCTCCGGGAGCAGCATTTCACAGAGCTCAGTGGGTTGCAGTTGAAAGGGGGGACGTGAGAATGTTCACACACAAAATCTTTATTGGCATGAAAGCACAAAACATCATGGAAATATGGGAAAATACTAAGATGCATCAGTCACTTACGCTTGGCTATTCAAGCCTCATCTTCTGATTGCATAATATAAAATTTTTGCAACAGCCTCCATTATTTTGCAATGAGAATGGAACAGAAGAAAGTGAACAATTGAGTCATCAGAATGCCAGCTCTTACCCTCTAGAAGTGGAGTAATAAAACGAGATCGGATACCCCTATAAAAGGGGCAATGAAGTATGGTGTGTGTAGTGGATTCTATATCTTTTAGAGAGCAAGGGCAAAGTCTGTCTACATATGGTATCTGGCGGTACCTCCCTGAAAGCACCTCTGATGGCAGAACATTAAAGCGTGCAAGCATATATGCTCTGCAATGATGTGGGCTTGTTAAACTTGACAGATACTTCTCAGTAGAGCCCATGTCAAAAGTCCCCAACCTGCTTGGGGAGCATCTGCTGGCTGCATGTTCTGTAAGTTCTTGCCTTTCGATGCCAAGAAAACTTTGTTTAATAATAGCATAGGCTTATTTATCTGAAAAGGGGGCTAAATAATCTGGGGATATTCCCATTGTAGAGAGTTTCTCCTCTACATATCTAAGCCATGGAGAGAGATGGGACTCAGTTAACATGTGAGTAATAATACGTTTAGCTTTAGCATGGAAATGAAGCCAGAACTGAGTTATCAGCTATGCTCTGGTTGATAGAAGTGTTTGATTGGTTTCTAAGCATAAAGTTGCATAAGGAACATTGCCCAGTTCACTGAAAAGGACAAAGAACCACGCCCAGGAGGGAGAGATTTTTCCCGCTGACGTGGTTGCCCACGGTGGACAGTGCACACTATTTCCAGATTGCAAGACAACCTTAAATCACAGATCAAAATAACGGAGGCTCGAGAAAGGCTGTTTTGCCTTTTGAGCGCCCATTCTAGATCTGCCCCATAAAGCCAATACCAACTTAAAACCTTCCCCAGGCATCTCCTGCCTTCGCAGCTTTGAGCCTGTGGGAAGATGGCTTTTAAAACAGCATGACAGTCAGATTTCTGAAGGAGAGGCTGCATTCTTGCCGACGTGACTTGCATACACACCTAGCCGGCGCACAATTTGGTTTTCCGGTTTCTCCCAGAGAAGGACTGGGTGCCATCCCGCTTCGGAGTAACCTGTACTAGCCTTCGCGCGGCCACAGACGTTGTTTGTAAAGCACTGGCAGACAGTCTCAGTCCAAACTCGTGTTCACCCCTTTTCGTTCTTTCCCATTCTGCTGAGCGCAAACGCACTCAGGAATGGAGAAAAGCAGACTCTCCCTAGAGAGAGGAATTTTTCCCACCGAGGTGATTGCCCACGGCAGAAACATAACTTTTGGGGCAAAGAAGCCCCTCCCTTACTTTATTTTCTGGCAAGAGGAGGCAGGACTGTCCCCCTTGACCACTCAGTTTTTGATAATCTGCTTCATTGGATCTGAGATGGAGAGATGGGAAGGCTGTTTTGCTCTCGCCTCATCTATTCTCAGACCCACTGTACAGCCCCCCTTGTGAAATGCCCCCCCTCCCCTGCTCGGGAGGGCTAACTTCCTTTTGGATTTTTCCTTTTAGGTGCTGTTTTAAGTTAAAACACCCCTGGGAAGAAGCCTCAATGTGACACACCTGGGAATTCTTGGCCAATTTTCTTGCCAACTCCAGCGCTGTGCCACAGAGAGCGTGTTTGTTTGCAGGCTTGGAGATGCCTGACAGCCCCAGTGTTTGAAATCTTTTTCAATCTTGATGTGTTACCAAAGATAGGCACCCCCCCTCCTGCTCTGTGCAGGAATCCAGGGTCCAGTGCCTGACATGGAGACAAATCTCGCCCCCTGCAGGGAAGAGCAGGAACTTTTTGAATTCTTTTTCCAAAGAACAAAATGTTTTTAAAATGCTGCTTTAGTTAAGACATGAATGTGTGTGAGTGCCTGGGAGTATTAGCCTGGCAGCAATGACAACATGACTACGAATGAAGCATGCATGAATTCTTTTTAAGTGTTTACATGTCTGTCTAATTTTTGCAGAATCTATATTTTCAGAGTGCATCGTTGTTCTAAGGGGGGTGCCATGTATTGAACACCCCACCTCTACAACTTAAAGTCTATTACAGGTGATTCTTCTGTTCTCCTAGATGCGCGCCCAGGAGAGCCCACACGTGTATTGGCGGGACCATTCCGTGTGACTTGGAATCCCTAACTGATAGTACTTTGTTGGTGTTTCTTCTGTTGAGAAGATACACACCACTTGTTTATAACAACTGCACCTGATACCTGACACGAAGTTCAGGAATTTAGTGAATGGATTTCTTTAAAGCAGGGACCTGCTTTTGAAGTGCCTTTTTCTTTGGATGGCATAAGCAAATGCCAAGAGAAAGAAGTAGGCTGAAGACTTGAGATGTGAATGTCTTGTTGATGTGTATATTTTCATGATATATGCTTTTATTTTTATACTACAGTTAATGTTTCCTGTGGCCAATAGAACGGGGATGAGTCCGACAAGGAAGGCGATGATGCCAAAGCCATCCCTCGACAGCCGGGACGTCCGGTCGCTGACGAGGCTCCTCTGACGGCCGCCACCCCCGGTCATTGAGCCCCCTCCACTGCCTGCGCTTCCGGTCACTACGGTGACCCCGTGCGATGTGGACAAATGTCCCCTCCAGGGATTGGGAGGAACCTTCATGTCTCTCCTTGATGTGCCACCTCCCCTGACCGATGGTCAGGAGAGTGCCAAAGGGGGGAGGGAGAAGTGTCAATTCCATCTGCCAGCACCTGTCAAAGTTGACTATGCAGCCATGGTTTTGGAAAAGGAAGGTGAGTTTGATTGTGGATACGAGTCTGAGTCCTCCTCGTCAGAAGGAGACCCGGAATCATAGGCAGAACTCTGTCTCTGACCGGCAGAAGACTCATCCAATCGAGCTCCGCTCCATTCCAATACCCCCTAGTATTGTTTGTGCATTGATTTTAATATGCAGTGGAAAACACGGCGTCAGTCCAAGCACTAAGGTTTGGCTGGCATCTGTAGTCCAGGAAATACCGCTATTCCTACTGCCCAGCAGCCTAGGCTGCACCTTTTCCTTGGCACAGAGAGGAGGAGACCAGCTAAATTCTCCCCTCCCCATTCTTTTGTCTTAACCCTTTGCATTGCAGGAAAAACTGCGGGGGATCACATACCCCCTCATACTGCCAGCCGCGCAGCTTGGATCTAAAGGGCCATCCTCTAACCGAGGTTGAGCCACCATAGCCGTGTGCTACATGCATCTCTTTCCCCCGAAGGGAACAGGAATACTGTTTCGGTTTATTCCGGCTTTTGAAGTTGTTCTGTTTTTGAAGTTTTTTTTCCAGTTTTTCCGCTCTTGGAAACTTTTTGTATCCTGTCGTTTTGGCGAAGGACCATCTGCACTGGTACCCAGCCGACTCGCTCTGCTTTTGAGTAAGCTGCTTAGGCAAAGCAGGCGGCTCCCATCCAAAAAGATTTCTCTTTTTGTCATATGTTCATCTTTTCTTTGTACCATTGTGGGACCCCCTAGGGATCCGAACTTGAGCTTTGGGCAGTTCGGAGATATAATAGAAGATCTAGGAAACTGCCAGGAAAACTACAGTGGATTTAATAAGCGACCTTCCGCTAGGCACTGGAAAATTAGAGCATATTGCCCAAGGTCCTGTGACAAGGGCGATATAAAATCATCTTCCAGAGTGCTCTAGTTGGCCTATAGGTCCGATGAATTCAGCCTGCATCTAGTTGTGCAGCCTCCTGCCCCTTGGCAAGGGAGGAGCCTTGACTCGGCGTGATTTCCCAGCGGACCTGGCCCCGGACTTATTTTCCCACTGATTTTTCAGCCTTTCTTGATCCAACTATCCACTATGCCATTCATAGTGAACCCGAGTTCGTTTGCCAGCTCGTGTATCGAGTGGCAGCCCAATGGTGCATTATTTTCCTCTTGTTTAATTCTGTGTTCAATGTTGTTGTCTTGTCTTCTCAACGTTGTTTGTCTAAGACGAAGCCAACTCCCAGGAGGCATTGCGCATGCCATTTGCATACGCAACGCTGTCCGAACGCACGGAAAGTGCTCGGGCACGGTCGGAGACCGATCCTTATAAGGACATCCCCATGTAAACACAGGGAGCCTTGGACTGCACCACTGCGTTGCCAGCCAAGGGGGGAGTCCTACTTTTGAAGTTTTTTTTCTGCTTTTCACCAGGAAGAGTGGGAGTCCCCGATGGGGACCCCCGATTTTTAAAACCACTAGTCCATCGACACAGGATCATGGCAAGGGCTATGGCACGTCCCTTTTCTAAAAGAGGAATGATCCTCGAGGCTGGGTTCACCGAACCTATATGCCAACCAGACAGCCCATCTCTCTCTACTGCCCAGCGCAGGAGTTCTGGGTCCTTGTGCCTGGTTTGGCCAGCCTTTCCCCGAAGGGAATGAATTGTGGAGGTCTGAAGCCAGAAAGTACTGCGGATTGATTGCTGGTATGGTTAAGGTTTGTATGCGAGTATGCCTGCTCTCATTTTTACACCAGAGGACACGTTAAGGGTATGGATGATGTGTGTCTGGATTTTTGTTTGCATCAATGTTTATTTTTGGTAAAATATGTTTGGTGCTGAATGTGTAGTATCCCATCATGCTTTGGGAAGCTAAGGGGGGACGTTATTGAGGATGCATAACCATGCCCCTCCTCGTTGATTAAGTGCCTCCCAGGCCTTGTATAGTATTGCACTGAAGGCCCCCTGCCTGGCAAAAGCCAGAATTGCACACGGCTGTGTGCCAGCAGTGATGCTTTGTCTGATTGCTGCTAGGATCTAGAAGGAGTCTGAGGATTTCCTTCACTCAGGAATACAATGGAGTTTTGTTTCCTTGATTGCAATGGAGTTTTGATTCCTTGATTGATTCCTTCCCTACACGGTTTTTGCACTGCTGTTTGAGTTATGCATTAACTTTTCTGTTGCTTTTGTTTTTGGAAGCAGGTTTGACATCCATGGTTGCCAATGTACACATAATTGTTATGTGCCCAACACGGAAGCTCATGCTTGTCTGATCCTAGCTGTCCAAGGTGACCTAATTTCTGTGTATCATTAGGATTAGGCCCACACTAGTCCGTCCTACAACGATTAGAACTTAGCTAGTTGACTATTTGGAGCCATGGGAACCACTCCCTGCTGGCCCTCAACGGTGAATCCTGCGTCAACTTCTGTTCCTGTCAATGGACGTGAACTTTGTTCCTGCATAAACCAGTCTACATATGGGTTACCAATGAAAGTGAACTGTTGCACACCCCTCCACCTGCTTGGCATGTCACCGTTACACATGCTACCTCCATTGCGTGACCACCGTTGTCTAGAACAATGGGTTTTTATGGTCAGGACCTTTTGCATTTCATTACAAAGGTCCTGAAAGGGGGGAATGTTACCATGTGTGCTTTTATATGTATTATCTGAGCTATGATGATGCTGTATGCCTGTAAAATGTCTTTGCATTTCTGCATGTGGGATAAGGGAATTGATGTGTTTTGAATTGCTTGCTTTGCACCTCATGCCTGCCTCTGGATGAGCAGGGCTTGTGCTGCCTATGCTAATGAACACGTGCATACCCACACCTTCCCAGCGTGCCTTGGGACAAAGAAGGCCATCGCCATTAAGCTCAGCTTCCTTGAGTCTTGAGAACAACAGCTTTCCACCATTACCGACCTTCGGGACAAAGCGTAACCCCTGCCTCTGGTTTGGAATAACAAAAGACAACTTCCTGCTCTTCCTCCTTGGGAGCGGCCAGCTGAATCTACATCAAAGGGTTTCTATGGTGACACAACGTTCACACCTTTGACCAAATGGCCCCATTGAGTTAGGCTCAGGAGTCGTATTGCTTACCCCTCCTTAGATAGGTACGTCACATTTCCAAGGGCCAATGAACTTGGGAAAAGGGACGGACTATAGGTAGGAGAAACGCCCAAAATGCAAGGTTTTAAAAAGAGAAACACAGCCTTTGTCTAGTTAGTTAGGGTTAGCTCATCCTTCCCCCCACCTTTCCGCAACTTAAGATGCAAGCCGCTAGCCAGCAAAGCTAGCAGATAAAGCTCCCCCCCCTCCACATTAGGCAACCGAAGCTCTGCTGCAGGAGAACCTTCCCAGGCTTTTTGGAAGTGCACACCAAAAAGCACACACGTGTGTGGTGTTTTCCACCCGTGTGGGAGAAGGATCCCTAGCGAGACCTTTCAAGCCTGATGCCTGATGGAAGACTTTCTTTCGCGTGGATCAGATGAGTATGAGCGATTTCCCTCTGAAATCTACCCCATTGTATAACTTGATTTGTTATTTTCAATACTTACTGTTTTTCTGTAACTGCTGTAAACTAAAGGAAATCTTGTGAGACTGATTGAGAGTGCATCTGTTTGCGTATGCTTGAGAACTATTTAGTAAAGGCAACATTTATTAAAAACCTAGCGTGTTGTCTCAGTTCCTGGGAAATAGGAGCCTTCATTACTGAATAAAACCTCTGTATACAATTAGTCACAAAGAACTCAAATAAAACCCACTGCTATACATAAAGCAGACTTGGGTTCGTGGACGGAACCTCTTGCCCCCGAGGACGTCCATGCCTAACAACTGAATTTTTTCCAAGTCCCCATTTAAAGCTTCAATCCAGATTGGTACTCTGTAGAATAATTGAGCAGCTAATTTGGCATTAAAAACTTTAAGGGCCACCGGCACGTACTGGTTACCCCTGGTATAATGGAAACGTGTAATTGCCGCAGCAATGTTGTTTGCTGCCTCAATTGCTCTCTCTTTATGATAGACCCATTTGGTGTTATAGTAAAAGTAGATACCCAAATACTTAAAGATTTAGACTTGTTCAATGAAATGGCCTCCAATATTTCATTTGGACGGCTTCCAACTCTTACTGAAGATCATAATTTTGGATTTTTCAAAATTCAAAACTAGCCTATTCTTTTTACAATAGTCTACAAAGCTCTTCAAAAGGCGTTTCAGCCCTATACGAGTTAGAGACAATCGCACTCCATCATCAGCATAAAGGAGTAAAGGAGTGGGGATCGAGCCAAGTGTAGGACTGTGACCATTGATCCGATCTAAGGTGGGTGCCAAATCATTTATAAATAGGTTGAATAGAAAGGGTGCTAAAAGGAAGCCCGGTTTGACTCCTATATTAATTGGAATTTTGTCAGTTAGGTCACCAATGTTGTTAAGTCTAACTTGGCAGGTCATATTATGATGAAGCTTCATTATTAAATGTAAAAGCCTTGGTTCCATCCCCATCAACTTAAGTTTCTCCCATAGACGTTCCCTTATGGTTGAATCAAAAGCACCTTTTAGATCTAGAAAGGCTGTGTATACTTTGGTGCCTTTTTGCCTCTTATACTTATTAACAAGGTGCATAAGAGTCACACAGTGATTTAGGGTAGATTCCCCTTTACAAAAACCTATTTGTTCTTGACCCAGAATTCCTTGTTCTAACATCCAAGATCCAAGTTTGTTAACCAGTCATCTAGCATAAAGTTCCCCAATAACAGAGAGGAGGCTTATCGGACGGTAATTGGATGGTAACTGATAATTACCCTTTTTAAAGATGAGAACCAGTATTGCATTTGTCCAAGACTCTGGCATTATTCCTGTTCTATTGACTATGGTGAAAAAATCTGTCAAGAAGGTGGCCCAACAGTCCGGATTTATTTTAACTATTCAGGTGGAATTGCATCTGGGCTAGGGGCTTTTCTTGGCTTTAGCTGTTCAATAAGTGGAATAACCTCTTCTGGTCTCACTGGAGGCCATTGGAGAATATCATCTAATTCTGATGTCATATAGTTAATGGAATTAGTGGCAGTTATGTTATTATCATAGAACAGCTTCAGAAAATAGTCATACCAGTGAACTGGGGTGATGGCATTTATTTGGACACTCTTCTTTTTGTGTTTATCTGACACCAATGCCCAGAATTTCCTGGAGTCATTTGACAATGTAGCCTGAAGGAGGTTAGCCCATTGTTTCTCAGTGTGCTCTTTATATTTTATCTTAATTATTTGACGTAAATAGTTTTTAAAATTGAAATACTCATCTGGAAGGTGGGTCCAGTTATATTCCCTAAAAAGGTAGTAAATAGAATGGATTTGTTATTTAATATTATAGTATTCACTATCAAACCATCCAAATGTATTTTTTTGGTCACAGTAATTTCGAGGTACCAATTGACTTCCAAGAGATTCCAGTAAGTAACTAATAGTTTTATCATAAACCTGAAAAACTTGGGTAACATCTCCATTTTGACTCAGAGCTACATTAAATTCTACTAAGATGTTAGGATCCAGAAGGTGAGAATGTAGTGTTCTGCTGACTGAAGTATCTTCTGTCCCGCAGAAATTTTACTTTGGATCTAAGCCAGTACCCATCCTTCGGGTCTTATTTGTGACCAGGGATGGGTACTGAATGATGCAGCCCCATCATTTCTACTTGAAATTCTCTACTTTGAATTTGTTTCTCTCTTGAACAAATGTGACCACAGAGGCTTTGTTTTGGTGCCATTCAGGGGTCATTTCGTAGAAAAAGAGCTGGGGGATTCATTAGCATAACTCATTAGCATATGCCACACCCCCTGACATCACCGGAAGTGTGTCCTCCCCACAGCCGGCGGTGACCTCCAGCGGGCACCAGCAGGGAGCTCCAGGCCCCGCCCTCCCGCACCTCACCCGGGGGGATGGCGTCCCCCGCGTCCCCCCCCAAATGACCCCTGGTGCCATTCATTGTTTTCTTGTGACAAATCTTCCGATGGAATTATAGTGTAGTGTTATGAGATGTAAATGGCATAAAAATGGCAAAGAAACAAATGACAGAAGCATGCACAGCAAAAAAGGGGAATTTAAAAGCCTCTCAGCAACAATATACAAAAACATAGATAACTAAAATGTCCTGGTTTGTGATGACCAACCTGGGTAGTACAAAGTGCTTGAGAGTGAATAAACAAACAAGGAACAATGCCTCCTGGTATCTTTCTGTTTGCCTTTTGATTTCTAAGAGTTAAGGCAGTATGTGTGGTCTGTGTTTTATTATAGTTCCAGGCTACCAGAATCTGGAGCACCTCCAAGCCTGGTTATAATTTTTTTCTACTGGCTGCAGTGATGCAAAGTTGCTTGCTTTGAAGGACTCTGGTGAGTAGGATGGGTGGGGAAATGTCATCATCAACACCAGGATGTCATTTGTGAACAAAAAACACGGAGATGTCACCCCCCCCCCCAATGCTCTAGGAATTCCAAAACTCTCTGTGGTAAAGAAACTTGTGAGGTGGGGTGGTCCATGACATCACTTCTGGGTTTTCACCTAGAAATGATGTCACAGTGTCAGCAACATCATTTCCCCCCCTTTAGATGCAGCGGCAGGAGACTGCCCGCCTCCTGCCATAGCTGGCAACCTGGTTTGCCCTTTGCTGGTGGGACAAAAATAAAAAAACCCATTGGTGGCACATACACTATGACTTCATTTCTGAAGAAAACTTGCAAGTGACCAGAGGGGGTAGCACTGGGAATCACCGAAACTCTTATGGTTATGGTTTGACAAAGAGATTCTGGCAATTCCTTGAGCTACCTGCTGTCACTTCCAGATTTTCCCCAGAAGTGAATTCCTGGTGCATATGCTGCTGTGCATCCCCCTTATCCCTGCCTCCCTAGCTCCTGCTGGTTGCCAAGCACAGCCTGGCAAACTTACTGGTAGACTTAAACCTATCCAATGGCCAAGGGGAAAAGTCCTATACCACTACTAGAGTTTTAATATGGACATGGCAACTGATGCTTTTCATGGCATGAAGCTAAATAGCGTCACTTGATAGTTGATGCAGATCAAACTGATATGTAAAGGGCAGTCAGATGGACCAGACCAAAAGCTGGCAACTCTAGATGAGCCTCTTTCTCTTTTTTTGTTTCATTCAGTTTGGTCTGAATATCTCTGAGTGGCAGCAGCACAGGGTTACCAGCTTCGAGGTGAGGGCTGGAATTCTCCCAGACTTACAACTCATCTCCGGACTACAGAGATCAGTTGCTCCCCAGGAGGAAATGGCAGCTTCAAAAGGTGTACTGTATGACATCACATCCCCACTGATCTTCTCAAACTCTGCTTACTGCAACTTCTTTAATCCCATGGAAGCATAGAGAAACTATGGACACTCAATGTCCTGTTTTCAGAGTGTTTTTTTTTTTTTTTAAAGCCGGTTTTTAGTTCTTAATGGTAGTGGAGAAAGTGGGTAGGAAATGAGTGTTGAAATACTGGAGGACAGAACAGGCCTTTGGTTGAGGCAGCGGGTGCCCATTTATGGCCTCCCTGAGGTCGTTGTCACCCGTCTGTCACCTGTCTACTGACCACCGACAACTGGCCTTTAACTAATTGTACCATCGGGCCAGAACTTTATGACGCTGTTCCAAGGAGTACCCATTGTTTTAATTGTTCTAATGTTTTATCGTGTTTTAATGCTTTAAACTGAAATTGTGTTTATTCTAATGATGCTACCAGCCCTGAGCCCACAGGTGGGATAGGAAGGATATAAATGCAAATAATAAATAAATAAATAAAATAAGATTTTTAGAAGCCAAGGGGTGGAGCTTCAGGACCTTGCCCAGCACCTTGCTCCTCACTACAATTACCAGTATTTTTACTTATTTATTTGAACGTTAGTATCCCGCCTTTCCCCATAGCTCAAGGCATATGCCAAACAATGAACAAAGCAGATTAAAGCATGCAGCCTAAGAGAACATGCCAACCTACACAAAGTTCAGAATTTATACAGGATGTACAATATATTCAGGTTACCTTGACTCAGATGTGACTGGTTTTTGAAAAGCATGGAGTCCACTGCTTGTGGCACAACAATGTGTAGCTACTGCAGCCAATGGTTTTAACAAGGTGTCCTAGAAAGCAGAATCTGAGATGGTGAGGTAGTGGTAAGTGGTAGGAACAGCTTTGCCTGCTTAATTTCAGTTCATCTGATCACTATTCACAGCACAGGTGTCTGTAAGGAAACCACAGGTGACTGGTAAGGAAAGAGGAAACCTTGCTTTCAGAAGCTACTGGACTCTCTGATTCTATTGTTGTATTTAAAATATTTATACCCCGTTCCTCCATCTAAGTGTGAGATCCCCCCAGCCCATTGGTGGGGGGAGAGGACTTGATAGAAATGAAAAGTAAACAAGCAAGAAACCGTTTTTTTTTTAGGCTCCTGGCTGAAACAAAACAGCTGCAATATTCCTTTAAGAATGTTGTCTTTATGCAAAGCCCCTGCTAGTACCAATGCTCTGCTATGATAGATGGTCTACGTCTACATTAAGTCTTATTAGCATTCAGAGCAGGCAGTGGTTCCAAGAGGGGAGGACAGAAAGCTCAATAGAACCTGATATGAGAAATAAACTTGGGAAAGCTCATAACTTTGAATCACTGGGAGCAGATTACACTTTCAATTAGAATCCCAAACAGAGGCAATAAGGAGGAAGTAATGTTGAATAATCTGTCATCAAGCGAAATCCAGAATGAGAGATGCCTTCTTTCTCTTCCTCCCAAATACACACACACACACACTTTCATGGTGCAGTGGTCAGCTTTATCTAATATGCTGTATGGCTTTGATGGATTGACTAGATAGCTAGTAACCAAAATAATCAATCTCGGAAATAGCCCAGTAAATGAAAAAGCAAACCATATCATTCACAGTGCAAAGTTGCTTTGCTCTTTCTTAGAAACTGCACAGTCATTTGCTGTACTTCATTGATCAAATAAAGCAGGGATCCCCAACCAAGACTTTTGCACACCTGACCTGAAAGTGGGCATCCAATAGGTGAGCATCACTGGCTACATACCAAGCAGCCTGATCCCCTGCACACTTACTCAGAAGTAGCTGCTGTTGTGTTTGATGAGACTCCCAAGTTAGTGTGTGAGGAACTGCAGCCTCTTTGCAAGTTTTCTTCAAAGCATTTAGATTGTCAAATGCTCCGTTGTTGTTGTTATCTTTCAGATTTTTATGAAGGCAGCACTGTTGCAGTCATCACAGAAATCTTAGGACTGTATTGTGAGGATGGTGAAAGCATATCTAGCATGGTACGAAGTACATGGTACTTGGTGCTGATTTCCCAATCACATTTTTGTGCCGATGAAAGTTGGGTTCTGCAACTAATATACTTTATCAAAAATAAGCAAATGTGCATAATCTCTCTTATTTGGCATGATTTACTTGCTTCCGTTAGTCCCAGGGAGTGACGACGACCCCTCCGACTGCTGGAAATGTGACTCAGAAACTCGTCGGGCTTCTGAGATGTCTCCATTGCTTATAAAGATTTTCAAGTCCATCTTCACAATCAGAAGTAGGGTTGCTAGCCTCCAAGGGGTGGCTGGAGATCTGCTGGGATTACAACTGATCTTCCAGCAACAGGGATCAGTTCACCTGGAGAAAAAGGCCACTTTGGAAGGTGGCCTCTATGGCATGATACCCCCACTGAAGTCCCTTCCCTCCCCAAACCCCACCCTCCTCAGACTCCATCCCCCAAATCTCCAGGGATTTCCCAACTTGTAGAAAGTTGGTGTAGAGTATGTTAAATAAATAAATAAATAAATAAAATTTGGACTTCCGGTTTAAGCATTTCGCCACTCGGACGCGCCCCGTCTTGCTCTGATGGGGATGCGCCGAGACCCGGCTGACAGGAGGGGTCCGAGTTCGTCCCAGACCTCCCCGGGGTCTCTGTAGAAGACCCTCAGCCTGGGGAGCTGAGGAGAGCCTCTTCCAAGGCGACAGCCAAGGAATTGAGGCTCACCTTATCCCCAAATGGTACTATTGCCATGAAGCCAATATGGCACTTTGAGACGACTGCCAGAGCAAGCAACCACGATCAAAACTTTAAAATGCTTCCAAAAGATCTCCAGGTATCCAAACTCTGAGTTAAGCAAAGCTCAGGTGAAAAAGCAAACGGATCTTGGTAGTAATTGGAAGTGCCTAAGTTTGAAGCGTGGAGGGAGAAGGGCTAAGCCCCTCCCCCCCCTTTTGAAAAAGATTTAAAAGCGGTTTTAAATCGGAAATAAAAAGACTTAAAGCCAAAATAAGCACATAAGAAGTTAAGCGAAAGCAAAAACTGCCCAAATATACAAAGCGGATTGAAATCGTATAACTTTTGTCTTGTTTTGGGAAACTTGCTTCTTGTTGATATTATGGCTGGGAGAGGACGGAGGGCGCTGGAGAAAAAACTGTGACTGGAAATAACATACCAATGATTCCTTCCCAGCACCAGGAAGCAACTACAGACTTTCTTCACTGTTAACAAATGCACTTCGCCCCCTAATGGAACAGATGACTAACCTCAACACCAAACTGGACAGTGTCCAAAAACAACTGAATCAAATGGCTAAAAGAACCTCAGTAACTGAGAACATTGAAAAAAAATGGAAAAACAGACTGAGAGAAGGAAAGATCCTCCGATAAAACACAATTAATACAGCTCCAGCTGGAAAGATCTACATATGTTCTATGCTTCCGTGGGATCCCTGAAGAGAAGAATGAGGACTTAAAAGAACTTTTGGCGGAGGCGTTGGCCCCATTAATGGATTACAAACAGGAAGACCTTGTGAAAGAGATGGATGTAGCCTACAGGATCTACCTAGACTTTATAAAGAAGAATAAACTCCCAGGGGAAACCTATTTAAAATTCACGAAATGATCTACCAGAGAACTGGTGCTAAAATCTACAATGGGAAAATCTTTAAAAATTAAGAATGAAGAGAAAAAAAATATTAAAAGACATTCCCTTTGAAGTCAGACAACAGAGGAAACTATATAGGATGCTTACTCTCACTCTACAAAAAAAGGGAGTACCATATAGATGGTTATTCCCGGAAGAACTGAGTTTTAATTATTTGGATAAAAAAGATGAAGAAGAATCCTACTCACAGGATTCAAAAAGCACTACTTCCACTACTTCCACATCACCAGAATCATCAGAATCGGAGAAAGGAGAAGCCGCCCCCAAACTCAAGAAAACAAATAAATGCAGGAAGAAAAGACTCTAGAACAAGAACAACAGTTCTTAAAGGCAGAATTTGTGCCAAGCTATCAAATGCATACTTTTAAAGCAACACTGTAATGAACCAAATTGTATACCAAACTTGTAATTTAGGTTAATAAGCCTTATTTTTAGCTAATAATATCATGATATGTATTAGCTCTCCTTTCCCCAAACCCAATAGATGATATAGTTTAGAATAGTAGTTTCCTTTCCCCATCAAGTAGTTTCTATGTATTAGTTTATCCTTTTCCCATTTCCCATAGTTATAGTGATAGGGCATCGCTTCCTTTCCCCTTTCAATTTGTAGTTGTAGTTTTTTGTAGTTTATAGAAAATGCAAATAAAAATCCCCCCTCGGGGGGGGGGCATAAATAAATAAATAAATAAAGTTCGTCAGAAACTGAGCTCTGTGCATTCTGTGAACAGATAAATGATTCCCACATTTTTGCAAAAGTTACCACTAATCATCTAGCCACCAGAAACTGTGCCAGTTAATATCATTCAGCCTGACTTACTTCACAGGGTTGGTTGGAGGATAAATAGAGGGGGAGGGGGAGGAGTATAGCCCAACCTGAGCTCCTTGGAGAAAAGGTGTGAGTAAAATGTAATAAGTACTTTTCAAAGCTGTCACTTTATTCATAAACATAGCTCCCACTATCTCGTTACTTCTTTAGTTAAAGACTTCACTGCAGATTTTGCGCTCTATTTATTCTAGCAGTCATGAGAAGATTACCTCCTGGAATGAGATGGCTTGCTCTTGCCCTGTCTGTCAGTGAGAAAATGAAGGTAATGGAGAAAGGTTATATCCTACTCTTAAGTTCCCCCTACTTCTCTGAGCAGTAAGAACTCGCAGGGCCACCTCTTACCTTGCTTGGTTCCCTAGAGAGAACTGGAGACTTGCAGCATTTTATAGTATTTGCTTTGTTTTCAAATATACACAGAGAGCACAGGTGGAGGTAAAGAGGCAATGTGTACAGTGCAGCAAGTTTGCTACTTCACATCATATCCTGAGAGAGAGATCATGCACCTCAAGGTACTTTGGTCAACCCTAGCAGTATCTTTCCACTTATCTCTCTACCAGAAACTAAAACTTCTGTTTCCACAGAGACAGACATCTGCTCCCTCTCTTCTGCAAGTGGGAGGGGGCCAACTCAGTTGCTCTTAGCCCGCAGTGCTGCAGGGTCTGTCTGAATTCTAGTGAGAGCAAGTCCAACCACACACAAAACAGGTTAGATTCACAAATCAAACCAGTAAAGTACAATAGCCCACTACACAGGCAGCAATGTACAATCAAGCAAAAGTATACAAAACATGTCATGTTAACTCAACATAGGAATACTAATTAAGGTTGCCAGATCCCCTTGTTGTGCTGGTGGGGGATTTTGACATCACCCGGAAGTGACGTCATCACATCGGGGAGGTTGCACAGCGACACCCTGGTTTGGGCAAAGCTCTATGGTAAAACCAGCTTCAAACCATAGAGTTTTGCCCTCAAACCTGACATGATGATGTCACTTCCAGGTGACTCATTGTGTTGGGAACATTGCGCAGTGATGCCACTGTTTTGGGGTGGGGTTCCAGAAGCCCCGAAAACTGGAGGAACCCCCACTTGGATCTGGGGACTGGCAACCCTAATATTAACTGAAGTTACAGGAATCATGGAATCATAGAATCATAGAGCTGGAATGGGACACACGGGTCATCTAGTCCAACCCCCCTGCATTGAGCAGGATCAGCCCAAAGCATCCTTGACAAGTTTTCAATCAGCTGCTGCTTGAAGACTGCCAGTGAGGGGGAGCTCACCACTTCCCTAGGTAGCCAATTCCACTGCTCTACTACTCTTACTGTAATTCCCATCCACACCTAGTATCCAGCCGGTACCTTTCTGCCTGTAATTTAAACCCATTATTGCAAGTCATATCCTCTGCTGCCAACAGGAACAGCTCCCTGCCCTCCTCTAAGTGAGAACCTTTCAAATACTTCAAGAGAGTAATCATATCCCCCTCAACCTTCTCATCTCCAGACTGAACACCACTAAGCCTCAGCCTTTCCTCATAGGGCTTGGTCCAGCATCAAGAGATGTGGATGCCAGCAGCCACTCCAGGTCCAAGCACTATGGCAGCAGAACCCAGCAGTCTCTGGAGGCATGGGGGCAGTGGCGGATGCCAACCGCTGGGCTCAGTGTTTGTTGTGGAGCCTGGAGCCTTGCTAGATCAGCAATGGGGGATATGGGATTCCCCCTCACATGACTCCCGCAGGTTGACCTCTTGTATACTATGATCTTGTTTGGTTTGGCCCAATGACCCACTGAATCAGGCCTCAAGTACTAAGATATTCTCAGAGGTGTAGCAAGTGTGGGACGAATGGGGGCGCCCCCCTGAGCACTCTTTTGCCTCACCTAAGCTTTTTTTTCAGGTAAATCTCTGTTAATCCTCCAACCATTTTATCTAGTAAAGGCTGAGTCACATGTCTTCCTGACCTCGAAGTTCCCCCCAAAAGCAGCTACATGGAAGTCATCGTTACACGTTCAGTTTCCCCAACAGAGCAAATAGTGACTCCTTGGGGTTGTTTGAGGCTACAAAAATGAGGCAGGGGAGGGATGCTGATTTGAGCTGAGACTCCTGCACACCTGGAAATTTAGTTCCCAAAAGCAGACTTCGTGCTAGCAGCTAAAAGGACTTCATAACATATGAATCAACCCTATGGCTAGCAGGTTGCTTAAAGAGGGAGGGTACAGATGGCCAGCAAAGCTGTTCAGGAACCAGGAACTCTCAATCATGATGTTATCACTCCCCACACTTCCAGTGGGTCTATCTGGAATTGTTGCAGCTTCTGCTCCTCTCCCAACTCTTCCTTAGAGAAAAAGCACTCTGCACACAAAAATGTATCTCCCGTTCAGATGAAAGAATTATAAAATGAATTTCTTTTTCAATGGGAGTGTATTTGTGCTTGCTCTCTGAGGACACCTGAAGATGCCTTTAGCTATTAATTACCTTGCTTGCAAACTGTTTGTGGTCTTGCCCACAATGTGATGAGTAAGTAAGTACACTGAAGTCGTTTAGCAACTTTAATTGGGTAAAGGTTTCTCTTGCTTAATAGTGCTGCATCTGTTTTGTACACTTCATTAAAGCAATTCTACTAGGCAATGGACCTTGGATCACCTTTGCTGCTGGCTAATCCATTTGCCAGCATGAATATATTAATGCCTGTCAGGATCTTACTGGCCAAAAGGGTTTTGTTGGGACTGAAGAAACATTGGACATGATCCGGCCAAAGCTAAGCCCTTTTTTGGAATCCTATTAATTTCAAGGGGATGTTTTAAGCACAGACTTAACTATTCTTTTGGAAACAATGGCCCTAAAATGTGCTTAGATGTGAGTGAATTGTGCAAAATGTCTGCCCTTCCAGTGAGCCTTAGCCACTCTCCTCAGCATAGGGAGGAATGAGTGTTCCTCTCTCACTGCACAATGAGGCCGGATGAGCAGTTTCCTGTTCACCTAACTCTCAAGCATAGCTGTCAGCATTATAGGGCAATTGTGTTTTACTGCTAAATTGTTGAGGTTCAGGGCTTGGTGAGCAGGAAGCTACTTCTACAGCCTGGAGCCCAGGAGTTTCACTCTATCACAGCCATTGCAGTAGAGGGGTGAGTGTGAGGCTAGAAACTGGGGAAGGCCCAGGTTCATATCCCTGCTCTGGCCTGAAGCTCACTTGGGCCATTTGCCTTCTGTCCTCTTATCCTCGGTCCCAGGATTGTTTTGAAGATAAAGAGGGGAAGGAAAACTATGTTGCCCCCTTGAGCTCCCTTGAGCTCCTTGAAGACAAGGCCAGAATAAAAAGGTATGAGATAGATGGTGCTCTGGGGTGGGGCTCATGGGATATGTGGGGAAGAATCTCCTAATTGTTTCTGTACTCTCTCCCACAATAGCTTGGATGGCTCCATCCATTTTGTAGATTTCATTTTTGTTCTTTTTAAAAACTATCTTAGTTGTTTGTTCTATATTTTGTGACCTATCTGGAGGGTTTCCCTGGACCCATATGGTAGGATAAAACTCTCCCCAAATAAGTCAGAAAATATTTTTGAGATGATGCAACACCTATTGTTGCTTCTGATTTTTATTTGTATTTTTAAATTACAAATATAAATGAAATATTAATAGGTTTTTCCCTTGCATCCTAGTGTTAATTAACACTGTTCATGTTTAACTGAATATTCAAGTGCATCATGAATGCTAGTGAACTGAAAAAGAAGAAAATAAGTAGCAGTATTTTAATTTCCTCTGGGAAATGGATTTTGGTTATTATCCTTGGAGAGCTGGTTTGAATGGCATCATTTCATATAGACTGGGGAGGGAAAAGAACAGAAAAGAAAGAAACAAGAGACAAGGTTAATTACAGCACCAAGAAATCAAACCAAAGACAGAGGGAATAAGAGATTGGAACCAAATGCAATTCCCAAATAATGGGGGGGGGGGGGGGGGGCTTTAAAAAAACCCCTTAGTGAAAGTACATGTGCCCAAATGATCACATTACTTTGGGATAACATGGGCTACTGGACTACTAAATAGCTTACTCCAGAAAGTTCCGTGATCCATGAGGCACTAGAAGTTCTACTACTAGGTCAGCATAGCTCACAGGTAGAAGAGCACATGCAGGAAGCTCAGGTTCAACTCTTGGCATTTTCAGCTAGACGTCTCAGTGCAATCCTATGGAGAGTTACATCCTTCTAAGCAGGGGTCATTTCGTAGAAAAAGAGCTAGGAGAACTCATTAGCATAACTCATTAGCATATGCCACACCCCCTGACATCAGGGGCCCGGCGGTGGACCTGCAAGGCCAGCGGGAGTGCGAGGAAGCCCCGCCGAGGCCCTCCCTGGCTCCAGGCAGGGAGGGGTGGGGAGAGGCGGGGAGGAAGCAACTTACCCTCCCTCTTCTCCTGCCTCCTCCTGGCTGAATGAGGGCTGGAAGCGGGGCGGCTGGAAGCAGGGGGCGGGGCGTCGTCATGTGCCCTGCCCCCTTGCACCTCACCCGGGGGAACTGCGTTCCCCCGCGTTCCCCCCCGAAATGACCTCTGCTTCTAAGTCTCACTGAAGTCACAGTAAGTACTGGGGAAAATAGCATTCTACCTGAATCCTCGGAGAGCTGCTGCCAGTTAAAACACAGGATAGCAAGATAGGTGGACCAATGGTTTGATTCAGCATAAGGCACCTTCAGATGCTCATCTGTAACTCTGAGGCCCAATTCATACATTTTCAGTATGGAGTGGTTGCTCCATCACCATCATCTAAAATGTGTACCCTGCTTTTCTAAAAGTCCCTTTTGCACAATACTTTTATCCTTTTCGCACAATACAAAAACTCGTGGGCATGCAATGAAATTAATGAGTTGAGGCTTATAACAGATTAAAGGAAGTACTTCTTCACCCAAAGAGAGCGATCAGACAGGAGGATAATGTGATTGGAACAGGTGCACTCAGGATACCACCACTTGGGGACCTAGTAGCAGAATACAACGGTTTAAAGCTCTTTGCAACGGTTAGGGACGGAAGGCAGATGTTCGCCGTGTGATCACCCGCAAGTACACCGATTCCAACCAGCATCTATACCGGTATAAATGCCCTGTCTGAACGCACCCAAAGAGTAATTAACACATGGAATTCACTACCACAGGAACTGTTGGCAGCTACAAGCATAGACAGCTTCAAGAGGGGATTAGATAAGCATATGGAGCGGAGCTCTATTATCCACAAGGAATAGATGGAACACTATGTCTGGGGCTGTGATCAATGTTCCCTCTAAGCTGTGGAGTCTTGTGAGCAAAAATTCTACTTTGTGAGCTACTGGCATTAAAGTTGTGAGCAAGCAATTTGGCTACTGCATAAATTAGTTTGCTCTGGATCTATCCTTCCTGAGCTAAGACAAAAAGGTGGGAGCCGGAGGCTAAAAAACTGTGAGCTAGCTCACACTAACTCAGCTTAGAGGGAACATTGGCTGTGATGCTTTGTATTCTTGGTACTTGGGGGCAACAGTGGGAGGGCTTCTGGAGTTCTGGCGCCACTGGTGGACATCCTGATGGCACTGGGGCTTGGCCTGTTCCAATGTCGCTTCTCTTATGTTCTTATGTTCTAGTGCCATGTTTGGGGAACCGGTACAGTCTCTTTATAGGAGTCCATTATGTCCTTTTGGGGGGGGGGGAGGGGAGTACATAAAACAAAATTTGTAAAGCTCCAGAGTTCTGTCATTCAAGTGGAAGGAAGCACTATCCCTGGAACTTCTCTCACTGTCATGCAGGTGGGACCAATTTAACTGTACTGATTGCTGATTTGATAGCTGGACATTCAGGGCTGAACTGTATGCCTTAGCACATCACAGATCCTTTCTCAGTCAAATGCATTTCCAAGGCATTCCCTTCCAACTCCCTCCATTCCCTACTTCATCCTTAACCCCTTTCAAGGCCTCTTCTCTTTGGCTTTTGAAACAGTTCCCTTGGTTTAAGAAAACATATCCATTCACTTTAACCTCTCTTCAGGCAAGAAAAGTTGGAAGATGGTGATGATTATTTTCTTAAGGGAGCTTTCTTAGCCGGGAGGATTTTTCCAAAGTTCTCAGGTATGTTCTGTGCATATACCAAAGATGTACTTATGCTGTTGACAAAATGGAAAAATGCTTGCAGCAAAGGGATTGAGATGAGGATCTAAGATAGGTTGGGTGAAGCTGTTTGTTTTTTTGATCTGGTGATTGAGAGGGGTGCTGGCTTCCCTCACAGGAGCAATGTCAGCAGGGCTAACAGAAACTGAAACATGTCTCCTTTTGGATTTTTGCTGAATGTGTGCTTACCCTGAAGGTGAAAATGCCTCCCAGATGACAAAGACTGCCTCCCAGAGAGTTCTCATTTCAAGGGAATGCCCTTCAGTTGGCCTGAAATCTGTGGAAATCCATTGTATATGCATTGCAGTGGAATCCATTGCCTGCTGCGGTTTGTAGAAGAAAAGTTCAAGTTTTATAACTCCTTAAAAATGAAGGGAACGATCTATCCTGGTTTTCATAATTATATTCTGTTCCTATTTGCCACTGGTTTCTATTGAACATTGTCCCCACCTTGGGTCTGTTCTTCTTTCATGGCCTTCTATCCAAACTGAATAAAACTCAGAGGGTGTGTAGCACTCCCCTAGGACATCCATACTGCCATATTTCAGACAGATAGGAAAAAGGGGCTCTCTCTTTTTGAGATAATGAAAAGCAGAAATGTTTAACATTAAATTTGGAGAACTAATTGGAAAGATTCCAAACACACAGTAACACAGACAAGCAGCAGGCCATGAGGGAATCTGGCACTGATGCTACCAATATTCCCTCTAAGCTCCACAGTGTTGTAAGCAGAAATTCTACCTCATAAGTGAAAAAATCTAGTACCATTAAAGTTGTGAGTAAGTCTATATTTCACTATTGCATAAATTATTTTTAGATTATTTCAATAACCTTATAAAAATCTCAGAATGCATTCTTTTAAACTATATTTTAAGAATAAATTAAACATTATAAGAGAAAAGAGAACCAAGTCAAATTTCTTTACACTAAATGTTGTCCTCTATGGCAGTACCCCAGGCCTCTGGAGAACAGGTCTACCTGTCCCAGTCCACAATATTGGTAGACCTGGCCTCAGAGAACAAGTTACCCACCCCAGACCACTATATTTGTAGATCAGGCCTCTGGAGAACAGGTCTACCTCCCCCAGTCCACTATATTGGTAGGGTAGATCTGGCTTCTGGAGAACAGGTCTTCCCATCCCTTTCCACTATATTGGTAGATCTGGCCTCCGGAGAACAGGTCTATTTGCCCCAGTTCACTATATTGGTAGACCTGGCCTCCGGAAAACAAGTCCACTACAGAGAACAGGTCTACCCACCCCTTTCCACTGTATTGGTAGACCTGGCCTTGGACTGTCGCCCTGCGTTGACCCTTAGAAAACATACTAGCACTTGAGGGGGGGGGGACTCTTGAAATCTACTTTGGTTTTTTTTAGTGAAATATGACAACCAGCATTACAGTTTAAGTATAACAGAAGTGGAACAACCACTGTCAGAACACTGCCTAACATAACAAAAAGGAAGTTGCTTAAATGTTATCAACCTGCCCAAGCTACTTATTTATTAAGATATTTATATCCCATTTCCCCCTGTGACTGAAAGAAGCTTACAAATCATACTGAAATACATAATATGGGTGTGCAAAAATTTCCTTTTTTTTCTTGCTCAGTTATAGTCTATGGGGACCATTATAGTCAATGGGCCCCATAAGCTATAATGGAGAATCGATCCAGTGGTATCTGGGGCTCTGGGGGAGGCTATTTTTTGATGTAGAGGCACCAAATTTGCATCATAGCTGCTGGTGCCTCTCCTCAAAAAACCCCAAGAAGTCAAAAAGATTGGATCAGGGGGTCCAATTCTGTGGGCCCCAGAAGGAGGTGCCCCCATCCTCAATTGTTTCCTATGGAAGCTTGGTTGTGAGCTGAGCATAAGTCCTCTGAGCAGGCAGGAGGAGCAGGCTCTGCTGCTTGCTCTGCATTGCCTCCTTAGCCCCACCTGCTCCCAGCAGCCCTCATTTGGTGGGTGATCTGCTTGCTGGCCACTTGGCTGCATCTCTCCCCTCCCAAGCCTGCAGACCGAGATCAGCAGCAGCAGTTTGCCATTGGGGCTGGGTGGGTGGGCGGTTGAGCCTCTTTCCGCTGGGCAGCATAGCTACCCCCTCTTCCCCCATCCTGTTCTGCACCAGCTCTGGTCTCACGCCCCTAAACAAACAACCATACACCTTCTCAGAGTTCAGCCAAATCGACCCCCTCACCTCGACTAAAGAAGCTCCTTCCCACCCTGACCGCCTTCGAGCCCTCTCAGCCTCTAACAATCCCCCCCCCCATCACCACCTTGAGGCAGAAGTCGCAGCATTTGCCAGCTGCCCCTGTGGGCGTCCGGCACTTTCTCAGCATCTCTTGTGGCTCCCTCTGCTTCTGGGCACACCTGGCTGCCATTTCCGGTCATTCCCCCCTCCACTGTCCCTGCACAGCCATCCACTCACATCTCCTCTGAAAAGTACTGAGACTTACTAGTGATTTCAGCTCTCATACTTTATTTCAGCTCAGAACAAGACAAGAGTACCCAGCTCGCAGGCTGGTTTATACGTGCACAAAACCCTGCTCCCCAAACACCCACACACACAAATGATTGGCTATTTACAGTGGCCGAGAGTTCCACAGGCTCTCGCCCAGGAGCCTAGCCTGCCGATAGGTGCCAGCTAGGATCCGCTTGTCCCATTGTTACTGAGAGCAAAGCTCGGTCGCTTCGCCTGACCGCATGGCGAAATGGCCATGCACGTGGTCTGATATGGATACATTACACCCCTCCCCCCTTGGTCCAAAAGACACCCACATACATAGTCCTGCAAGTAGGAAGGGGCTTTACGGGTTCTCGTAGAGCGGCGAGGTGCGGGAACCGGGGCGGAAGGTGACACCGGAGCACTCGGCTGCGAGATGGGCGGTATTGGTGGTTGGGGCACTGGTAGCGCTGTTTCCTGGGGCCCGGTCATGCGGTCGGCAGGGGCCTCGATGGAAACCTCATTTTGCTGGGCCAGGTCGTCCGGTAGTTGAGGCGGAGTGGGAGTCTCCAGGGTGTCTGGGTCCTCACAGTCCTTGGGGTTGCGTGGCAGTACCCATCACCGCAGCTGATCGAGGTGGTGGTGAAGTATCTGGCCATCTTCGCTGGAGACGTCATAGGACCTGGGTCCCTGGACTCTCACCGCCTGGGCTGGAATCCATGGCGGGCCTTGCACATAGTTCCGGGCATAGACCGGGACCTCGGGAAAAAACCCTCTGGCCGCCTCGGGTGATTCCGTGGCTGGTTCCACTTCCGTTGGTCGCTTGGTGGAATGGGGCCGATTGGACGTGGCGAATTCCGTAGTAACAGGTGAAATCCTGGAATTCGCCAGAGGTGAAGGCTGTGCCGTTGTCGGTGACCAGGGTGTTGGGAATACCCTGGGCACTGAAGATGTGCCACATGGCCCTGATGGCAGCTCTCGAGGAAGTGGACGGTACCGGAACGACCATGAGCCATTTGCTGTACAGGTCCACGAGAATAAAGAATATTTGACCCTGGAACGGCCCTGCGAAGTCCAAGTGGAGCCGAGACCAGGCCTTGTGCGAGGACTCCCAGGCTCTAGCAGGAGCCCGGGGAGGTTCGGGCCGGGATTCTTGGCAGGGGTGACACCTCTTGCACCGGTCCTCGATGTCCCGATCCAGCCCTGGCCACCAGACATAACTTCTGGCCAAAGGTTTCATCCGGACCACCCTGGGATGT
>NW_015170982.1:84186-91299 GCF_001447785.1 Gekko japonicus | reverse complement strand
GCCTCCTTCCCGTGAAGGGGCTGGAATCACCACTCTGCCTCCCCACATCACACAGCCTTTGTGGGCCGACAGCTCATCCTTGCGGGATGCAAAGGCTGTGAAGTCTGCCCCTCCTGGGGCCGTAGGCCACCCCCTTCTCACCCAGTCCAAGACATGGCAAAGGATCGGGTCTTTGGCAGTGTGGCGCGTCACTTCCCGAACGTGCACCGGTTGGTCGGGAAGAGCCTCCAGAAGCACGACTTGATGAGTGGGAGCTGGGTCCAGATCCCTAGACGGCAGCAGAAGACGGCTCAAAGCATCAGCATGTCCCATTGCTTTCCCAGGCTGATGGACAAGCGCATATGAGTATCCTGCCAAGAAAACAGACCAGCGGAGCACCCGGGGAGACGTCATCTGGGGGTTTGGTGGTCTTGGGCCAGGAGGCCGAGGAGCGGTTTATGGTTTGTCAGGATCGTAAAGGGCTGATGGTACAAGTAATGGTGAATTTTTTTTCACCCCTGCCACAGTAGCCAGCGCCTCCTTGTCAATCTGTGCATAGTTATGCTCGGCAGATGACAAGGTGCGAGAGTAATAAGCAACCAGAACCTCCCAGCCGTCCGGTAACTGGTGGCCCAAGACTGCCCCGACCCCATATGGAGAGGCAATGAGAGAGGACCGAGTTGGAGACAAGAAGGTCCTTTACCGCCTGGAAAGCGGCGTCGTACTCCGAGCCCCAGACCCACGGAGCATTTTTATCCAGCAGGTGGTGCAGAGGTTCCGCCACCGCGGCCTTTAGAGGGAGAAAGGAGTGATAAAAATTTAACAGGCCTAAGAAAGCCTGTAATTCGGTCTTGGATGTAGGCGGGGGCGCCTCTGAGATAGCCGCTGTCTTTTCTTCCATGGGATGAATTCCCTGGGCATCCACGGCGAACCCCAAGAACTCCACCTTGGGAACCCCGAGCAAGCATTTCTCTCGCTTGACCTTCAGGCCGGCCGTGTCAAAACGCTGGAGCACCGCCCGCAGCCGGTCTGCGAAGGTCGAGGCATCCGGGGCCACGATGAGCATGTCATCTAGAAACGGCTGCACTCCTGGAATACCTTTTAACAAAGTGTCCATGAACAACTGAAAAATTCCCGGTGCGACCGATACCCCAAACTGGAGCCTATGTACTTTGAAAGCCCCCTTGTGTGTTGCTATCGTTTGGGCTTCTGCCATGGCAGCATCCACCGGCAGTTGCTGGGTGCAGCCTAATATGCTAATGAGTTTCTGCTGTTGTGTGTGGCCTATTATGCTAATGAGTTCCTGCTGGGCTTTTTCTACAATAAGAGCCCTGATTGCCTGTTATATACACAGAGGATACAGCATGCTTGATTAGATAGGCTTTAGTCTATTACAGGAAGGCAGTTGCTATGTTCCTGTATTCTGTACTGCTGCTATATGTCGCAATCTCCCTCCAAGGTATGTCTGCTTATCCTTTTAACAGTAACTGCAATCCCCTGGAGGATTCCATGCACATTTTTTTCCTCCACTGATTCTGTCTGTCTTTGCCCCCACACTTCACCCATATGCCAAATTGCTGACAGAACCAATGTGCCATTTGTGTTAAGACTCAACATACATTGATAATTTATGCCCATGAACAAAAAAGGGTGCTGAAATCTGCTTGCTTCTCCCCCAGTTCTGCATCTCTTGCTTTTACCTACCATAGTAATTTAACCTTAGTTGACAAAGAACAGGCAGATTTTAATGTTCAGGATAATAAACGGAACATCCCTAGGAATGTAAATTGACTGGTGCTGCACTTCATCTGAATCATAACCTCACAGTTCTAGCAGCAGCAATTTCATGGCAGGTTCAATAGACTATTACATTTTTTAGCCCATCTCTGGGATGATAACCTAGGGAGTAAATGCAGTCCCCCATATCCTTTGCTGATGTCCTGGTAAACATTTCACTGTAACAGCCTAATTCAATTATGGAGGTCTTGATTCAATAAATAAGACTTTGGCTGCTACAGCACTGAAAGAGGAGTGGAAACTGTCAGCATAACATGCTGGCTGATTATACCATGGATTAGCTATGGCCCTTAAAAATGCAAACAAGCGCTGTGTTTCCCTGTGGTTTCCAACTGGCAGTTTAGTACTCTTCTAAATAAAAATAGTTGCAGTCATGTGACATCACCCTGGTTCAAGGAGTGGGAGGAGAAGAATGCATTTGTACTCCCCCAGTCCCAAAACAATCTTACTGGGTGGCATCACCTGCTTTTTAACTTTGCCTTATACATGTATGTATGTAAACACTGAGAGCTGGACCAGGGCTGTCTTAAGCAACAGTCAACCTGGACAACTGCCCCCAGCCCCATGCTGAGATGGACTGACTGCCCATGGTCCCACCTTGACCACTGACAGCCCTGCTCTTTGACAGGGAAGGGGGACAAAGGCAGGTTCCTGTCACTGCCTGTACCCACCTTGAATGGGGTTCACTGGTGGCTGCTTGTACCCACTGTGTCCAAGGGGTGGCAGCAGCCAATTGCTCCTTCCCTATCCAGGGCTCAGTAGGCTTGCCAGTAGGGGATGGAGGGGTAGGGTTGCTAAATCCAGGCTGGGAAACTCCTGGAGGTGTGGAGATGGAGTCTGGAGAGGACAGGGGCCTCAATGTCCACATAGTCCACCCTCCAAAGCATCCCTTTTCTCCAGGGGAACTGATCCCTGTTGTTGTTGTTGTTGTTGTTGTTGTTGTTCAGTCGCACAGGCCTTCCTTTCTTCCACCGTCCTCTGAAGTTTGCTCAACTTCATGTTCATTGCATCTATGACACTGTCTAACCATCTCATCCTTTGCTGTCCCCGACTTCTTTGACCTTCAATCTTTCCCAGCATCAG
This sequence comes from Gekko japonicus, assembly GCF_001447785.1. NCBI lineage: Eukaryota > Metazoa > Chordata > Lepidosauria > Squamata > Gekkonidae > Gekko > Gekko japonicus. The sequence goes on along the minus strand of NW_015170982.1, from coordinate 88,440 downwards.
GGTCTTCTCCAGTGAGTGGTCCCTTCTCATTTGGTGGCCAAAGTATTTGAGCTTCAGCTTCAGTATCTGGCCTTCCAGGGAACAGTCAGGGTTGATTTCTTTTAGGATTGACTGATTTGATCTTCTTGCAGTCCAAGGGACTCTCAAGAGTCTTCTCCAGAGCTCTGTAGTCTGGAGATAAACTGTAATTCAGGTGGGATCCCCAGGCATCCCTGGTAACAACTCCCAGCCACCTCACACAGCATCTCAGCTGACCCTTGGTTGAGCCTGGTAGAGTGGTGGGACTTGTGGTGGGGCGGGCACAGCAAGGATGGCAGTGAATTTGGGGCCCCACCCTGGACTTCTGCCCCAGGCCCCAGAATCACTAAGGATCACCCCTGAAATGAACCATTCATTTCAGTCTTGCTTTTGATGTTTTTAAAAAGTAATTTGATGTTTTGTTTTTGTCTTGCTTTTGATGTTTTTAAAAAGTAATTTGAATTGCCATATACGTATTTTACCATGTACTGTAATGTTTCAAAAAGGGGAGGATTATTTACTTATTATTATTTATTAAACTCAACTCATTAGGCCATCCTTCCCTTACATCAAAACAAACACAATAATAATCCGATTAAATAACATTAAAAACTGCTAAAACAATATATTAATCAGGCAATACTTTACATTGTCAAGATGACGAGAATTGGTTCCCACCAGCCCCCTGGGTGAAGGGGGTATGAAGGGCTGAGACTGCCAACCATCACTGTCCCCAACCGAAAGCCTGGTGGAACATCTCTGACTTCTAGGCCATATGCAAAGGTAGTAGGTCCCATAGGGCATGGATATCCTCTGGCAGAGCGTTCCACCAGACAGGGGCCATGGCTGAGAAGGCCCTGGCCCTAGTCGAGGACAGCTGGACCTCTCTCAGACTGGGGACCACAAGCAGGTTCTTATTGCTGGAGCGTAGCTCTCTTCCAGGAACATATCACAAACATTTTAGAAATAGCTCTAAAACTAATGAATTGATTGGGATATGATACGCTGGTGATGTTACATGTACTAGCCAATAAGTGCCTACCACAACTAGCTTTCCCCTGATAGAGTGGACACTTTCAAAAGTGCTTTTTTCTCATAGCTCGTTCCAGAATGCTAACAAAGCCACAAGTTTCATCACAGCAAAGTAGGGATGTCAGCCTCCAGGTGGGACCTGGAGATTTCTCGAAACCACAGATCATCTCCAGAATACAGAGATCAGTTCCCTTGGAGAAAATTGAAGATTTGGAGGGTGGAGTCTATGCTATTGTACCCCACTGAGGTCCCTGTCCTCCCCAGGCTCCATCCCCGAAGCTCTGGCAGTTTACCAACCTGGATCTGGCTTTACTCCCTATCCCCTGCTGGTGGCCAGGAGGGACCTAGCAACCCTACAGCAAAGTATTTCAAAGTAGTATTATTATATATCAGATTGTTATCCTGTCCTTCCTTCAAGAAACTTGGGGCAATGGATATGGTTCTCCCCTTCCGCCTATTATCCACACAACAATATTATAACTTTGGGACCACATCTCTTGGTATACCCCCAAAGAGCATTCCACTCAGCTGATAAGAACATGCTGGTGGTCCCTGGCTCAAAGACATCCGGCTGTCCTCAACTAGGACCATAGCATTTTTCATCCTGGTCTCAGCCTGGTGGAACTCTCTGCTGAATAACATCTGTGCCTTGTGGGATTTAATGCAGTTCCACAGGGCATGCAAGGTGGAGATGTTCCACCAGCGATGGCTTTCCATCTGGCTGGCACTTGTGTGTCTTCTGCCTCCCCCCCTCCCCCACATGAGGCAGTAGTGTATTTTTGGCAGTCTCATCACCATCTAATGGGTTATAGGTCATTTCTGCTGTATAATAATATGGTTTTTAAATGTTTTTATTACACATATGTTTTACATTGATGTACACCACCCTGAGCCCTGTTATACAGGGAAAGGTGGGTTAAAAATATAATGTAATATTAAATAAATAAATAAGTTGGTTCTGGGTTCCCTGCAAACTGCACATGTAGCTCCAAAACAGACAAATATCCCCCCTGATAGTTTTGGCTTGGAGAAATGGCACAAAGGGAGGAGGCAGGATCATAAAAATATAAGAAGAGCCCTGCTAGATCAGATCTGTGGTCCATTGAGTCCAGGATCCTGTCCTACACAGAGGCTAACTTGTTACCCTGGAAGGCCAACAAATGGCATTGAGGCTTCATCTGATGAAGCCTCCTGAATATGAAGGTTTCCTTTAGTCACTACGGCTAGTACCCATGATGGAACTTTCCTCCATGAATGTTTGGAAGCTATCTATGCTTGTGGCTATCACTGTATTATAGTTGCCAGCTTTGTGTGGGGAAATACCTGGAGAATTTGACGGCAGAGTCTGGAAAGTGTGTTGTTTGGGGAGGGGAGGGACCTCAGCAGGGAACAATGCCATAGCACCTACACTCCAGAGCAGCCATTTCCCCCCCAGGGGAACTGGTCTCTCTCATCTGGAGATGAGTTGTAATTCCAGGAGATCTCCAAGCACCACCTGGAGACTGGCAATCCTACACTATGTCCACTGGCAATGAATTCCACAGTTTGACTACTTGTTGAGTAGTCTGTCCCAGATCTACTGCCCATCAGCTTTGTTGGATGCCCTCAAGTTCTAGTATTTGGGAGAAAGAGAAAAAGTCCTCTCTGTCCGCTTTCTCTATATCGTGCATAATCTTATAAACCTCTATCATTCCCCACTTACCGCTCTCTTTTTTTCTAAACTGAAAAGGCAAGAGTCCCTCCTCCCTCCACACCACGATCCTGAGCCAAATTGGGCCCTGGGGACCTTGAACATGCTGTTTCTCGCAGTTGCTGTGTGGCTGCAGGGAAAGCGAGACTCCTTATAAACATAACATATCAGACTCTTTCTATTTCTAAATATCGAGATATATTCAAGGGCAGTCTCCTGTTTTAAAGAACAAAGAATTTGCGACTTCTGGTTTGTGGCTCGGCGATGGCGGAGGCTCTCCCCTGAAGCTGGGGAGGCATTCCACACTCCAGGGGTGTTGGAGGAGTGCCACCTCAAGTGGCACCCCCAGGTGAGCCTCAGTTTAGAGGCTCCAAGCCGGGGGCGCACGGGGCGACCTCTTCGATGGCTTTAAGCCGGAGAATCGAGGCGCTCCTTTTTGCCCCAATCGGTCCACCCCCTGTGAGGCTCGGTTTTTACCGAGCGTAGCTGATGCCGGCCGGGACAAGCAAGAAGGTCAGCGAATGAGGCGTGACTAAAAGAGGTCTGTGGTCAGACCGTCAATGAAGCGGAGAAAAAGGCGAGCGAATAAGTTCTAAAAGTGAGTTCCACCCCCCCCACCTATAGCGGCGTCGGGAGGGAATCCCAGACGCAAACAAACCGAACTGTGTTTTAAAGAGAAGGGGGGGAGGAGAAATGAAAAGCGCTCAAGTGTGCCAAAGACTTAGCTGTTTTTACGGAATTGGTTTGCACTTGCTGAAGGAGAGTGAAAAGCCTCTCTTTAGTGTAAACAAAGCTGAAAATGGCTAGCGTCTGAGGAAAAGGAACGAAAGTTGGGCGAGGTGGTCAAAGTCCGAGGGTAGAAGAAGGAGACGTTTTCTCCACGCTAACGGAGCTGCTCCGGCCCATAAACGAAAGACTCGATGGTCTTAACCAATTGATGGCTGCTTCGAACCAGAGTATGGCAAAGCAGCAACAGCAGATCACCGAGCTCGTGAAAAAGTCGATTCAAACTGATGAAAAGCTTAAAGAGACAGCACACGATACCAAAAAGATGAAGAAAAAAGTTGGTCTGTTGGAGCAAAGGCAAGATATCCAAGAAAGAAAGCTATTGAATCTTCAGATGGAAAAAGCCAATAAAGTTCTCAGGTTCCAAGGGGTGGCTGAAACGGCAGGAGAAAACTTGAAGGAGGTGGCGACAGAACTAATTGCATCGACGCTCGGCAATGCACCGGCTGAAGCGCAAGCAGAGATCGAAGTGGCATATCGATCCTACTCTAAATACATTAAGCAGAATAACATGCCGGGTGAGATTGTAGTCAAGTTTCTCCGACGACAGACAAGAGATTATATTCTCAAAGCGACAGCAGCCAAACCCCTGCAGCTGGGATCAGCAAATATCAGGGTCCTAAAGGACATTCCATTTGAGGTTTGACAGAAAAGAAAAGCATACAAAGAACTCATTTCAACACTCCAGATCAACCAGATTCAGTATTCCTGGCTCTATCCGGAGGGCG
>NW_015170982.1:38536-77523 GCF_001447785.1 Gekko japonicus | reverse complement strand
TGGGGGTATATGCGGGGAAAGGCGGTCCCTCAGGTAGGTTGGACCCTGGCTATGTAGGGCTTTAAAGGTAAGTACCAGCACTTTGAAGCAGATTCGGTATGCTATTGGCAGCCAGTGCAGCGCCTTCAGCCCAGGTCGGATGTGCTCCCATTTTGGGAGGCCCATCATCAACCTGGCCGCCGCATTCTGCACTAGCTGCAGCTTCCGAATCAGCGACAAAGGCAGCCCCATGTAGAGAGCGTTACAGTAGTCTAGCCTTGAGGTGACCGTCGCATGGATCACTGTAGCTAGGTCGTCGCAGCTGAGGAAGGGGGCCAACTGCCGGGCCTGCCTTAGGTGGTAGAAAGCAGATCTGGCAGTGGCTGCTACCTGGGCCTCCATGGTTAAGGAGGGATCCAGGAGCACTCCCAAACTCCTAACCTCCGACGCTGGTACCAAAGGCACCCCATCGAAGGTCGGGAGAGGGAGCCCCAACCCCAAGCCGTTCCGACTCACGCCCAGGATCTCCGTCTTCGCACGGTTTAATTTCAGCCGGCTCAGCTTGAGCCACTCAGCCACAGCCTGTAGTCCCTGGTTCAGGTCTTCCGGGTCGGAGCCCAACTGGCCGCCCAGCATCAGATAGAGCTGGGTGTCATCCGCATACTGATGACAACCCAGCCCATACCTCCTGGCAATCTGGGCGAGGGGGCGCATATAGATGTTAAAAAGCATCGGGGAAAGCACTGCCCCCTGAGGCACACCACATACAAGTGGGTGCCTCCGGGACTGCTGTTCCCCTATCACCACCCTCTGTCCCCAACCTTGGAGAAAGGAGACAAGCCACTGAAGAGCAAGCCCCCGCATTCCCACGTTGGCGAGGCGGTAAGTTAGTAACTGGTGGTCGACCGTGACAAACGCGGCCAACAGGTCTATCAACACCAGTGCCGCCACGCCGCCTCAATCCAGATGCCTCCGGAGGTTGTCAGTAAGGGCAACCAGCACTGTCTCCGACCCATGACCAGGGTGAAAGCCGGACTGGAGTGGATCCAGGACAGAAGCATCCTCCAGAAAGCTCTGAAGCTGTGTCGCCACCGCCCTCTCGATCACTTTGCCCAGATAGGGCAAATTGGACACCGGCCGATAGTTGGCCAATCAGCCGGGTCCAAAGTTGGTTTTTTCAGGAGAGGGCGGACCATCGCCTCCTTAAGTGCCTCAGGGAACCGTCCCTCCATGAGGGACTTGTTAACAATCTCCCGTACGGCACCTCGAAACCCCTCATGGCCCGCTTTGATGAGCCATGAAGGGCACAGATCCAGGGGGCACGTGGTTGGGCACACAGATACGAGCAATCTGTCAACTTTCTCCAAGCTGAGCAGGTCGAAACATTCTAAATCCCGTGAGGACGTGCAAGGGGCCTCAAGTTCGCTCACTGTCTCAACTGTGGCGGGGAGGTCGCGGCGGAGCGCCAAGACTTTATCCACGAAATAGCTCGCAAAAGCCTCGCAGCCAATATCCAATTCCCTACTGTTTTGTCTGCTCTGTGGCAGAGTTGTCAAGGACCGAATTGTTCTAAACAATTGGGCTGGGCGTGAGCTAGCGGACACAATCTCTGCTGCATAGAATTCCCTCTTAGCAGCTTTGACTGCCATCTCATAGGATCTCATAAACGTCCTATAGGATGTTCTTGATGCTTCGTCGCGGGCCCGCCACCACCGTCTCTCTAGCCGTCTTAGTTCCCGTTTCATAAGCCGTAACCCCTGGGTATACCAGGGGGCCAGCCTAGAGCGAGAACGCAGAGGGCGCTGGGGAGCGATCTCATTGATGGCCGTGGAGAGCCGGTCATGCCAGTCCCCCACAAGCTCATCCAATGAGCCGCCAGGGGGCATCGGATCCCGCAGAGCCATCTGGAGCCGCACGCTAAAATTTGCTCGCCGCCTAAACAGGGTCGGGGTGGGACATTCAGACGGGCCTTCAGGGCATAGTGGTCCAACCATGGTACTGCCATAGCAGTAATCCGGTCCACTGTAATCCCCACAGCGAAGATCAAATCGAGCGTGTGCCCAGCCTGGTGCATAGGGATCGATACAGATTGGGAGAGCCCCAGTGCCGCCATGGACGACACTAGGTCCGCAGCCCGGTTTATCCTATAGAACCTCTAATGGAGAAAGTATTTTTACTTTCTCTTCTTTCCTACCATGGCCCTTTGCGGGGGCCCCCCCCCCAAGCTACTACCTGAAGTCAGAGAAACCTGAAGAACAATAAGGGATGCAACATGGGGCTGCAGACAGAAAAGGGAATGAGCTAAAAATCACCCCTCACCTTTTGCACAATTTCTTCATGACCATATGTACCAGGAGGGCCCCATTTCACCAAATCCCCCCCTCCTGGCTGTATCACAAGCTATTGGTGAGGGTCCTGTGACCCTCAAGAGAGGCTTTTCAGGGACTGTAGGATAATGCACTGGCAAGAGTGAGGTGGCAGACATCTGTTCCATAAACTTTCTCCATTCATAGTTCTAGAGGAGCCAACTTGGCATCTACACATTTTGTATACTGGTATCTGCCTACGGATGCCAGTTGCCCAAATGAAGCTAGCGCCCAGGGATTTAAAATAGTCAGTCACACAGAAAAACACCTCCCTGGCAGCAAATTAAAAACAAAATCTGGACCATCATTTCAGCACAGAAATACAGGACTGTGGTAAATGAACTATTATCAGGAGCAAGTAAAAATGGCAGTATTTAAACCCAATACGGCACTACAGAGAAGAGCTGTGAAATTGAAGTGGCACTAGTCTTTCTGCAGGCAATTAATAAGGCATGGCAGGCATCAGTTAAAATGGCCTCATTCATTATAATGTCAAGCACATTTAATGAGATAAAATGTTTACACTTTAGCTCCCAGAACTGGAAAAAAGGTACACAGGAAATGCTGATTGTGTTTCACTCTTGTATCAAGTGTATCATTCTACCACTGAAGTGAGAAATTGCTACAATTCTGGTTGTCATTCACAAATACATCCAGATGTTGACCAAAGCTGTGCTCAGAATCTGATGAGGAAGGTCCATTCAGCCATTGCTTCTAAGACCTGGATCTACATTAGGTTTGGAAAGAACATACTGCCCTCGAGCTGGCTAAGTTTTCTCCTGTTTCAATTTTAGGCAGAAAACAGTTATTTTGGAATAGTAGAAATTGTTCCCCAATATTTTTGATTGTGAATATTCATCTCTTGACCCTACTGGTGCCATTGTTGCCCTGATTGCTGTTGCTTTGCTGCCATTTTTTTCCTGGTTAAAGTCTCTCCCCCCCCCCCCGCTCCTTTCTGCATTACTCAGAGGAGTGAGCCAAAGCAATAAGTGGACATGTAGTGAATATGACAATGCCATAGTGTGACAAAGCCAGTCAGATTTCCTGGCTGGCAAATGAAATCATTGTATGGGACTTCTTATCTCACAATCGGATGTCATCATATTGTGGGTTTTCCAATATCTGCCAGACAATAACATGGGATGGAAACTGAATTTCTCTAAGTTTAGAATGAGATGTCCGTCACAACTGCCTGCTGGGTCCCCAGCCCCTTTGCACCTAGGTTTGCCAGGAAACCAGTGGGACTGACTGGGATTTAAAACCCTTTTTACTTTCTAACCTCCCTTGCAAGGGAGTCCCTTATCCTGGTAGAAGCCACCACTGTTAAGAGAATTCCACTCTGTTAAGCTTTCCCCTAGCTCTCTTGACCACTAGGAGGTCTTTTTTTGGGGGGTGAACAAAATAAAGAGAGAAATGGAAAGCCGTGAGCTGGCTTTCCCCCTCACTTCTTCCCCTCTCTTTCTATTTCTATCAGAGCTGTCCTTATTAGCACTCAGGCATTTGGTCAGCATAAAGCATAGTAGTTGGCTAATGTGGAGGAGATTCTATGCAATTGGTTCACATTTGTGAATAAAATGAACTTCTAATAACCACACATGAAAGCACAAATAATTGGGAACAATCACTAGGCAGAATCTAGAAAGAGAATATGAAAAGCTACCTAACCCTATACTTACAACTGAGACTCAGCATTTCTTTCCCAGGAATGGGTTCAGGAAGGAGTATCCTGGCACAGCCTGGTAGGGCTTACCCAGAGGTCATTTCGGGGGGGATTGCGGGGGAACGCAGTTCCCCCGGGAGAGGTGCGGGGGGCGGGGCACATGACGAAGCCCCACCCCCTGCTTCCAGCCGCCCCGCTTCCGGCCCTCATTCAGCCAGGAGGAGGCAGGAGAAGAGGGGGGGTAAGTTGCTTCCTCCCCGCCTCTGGAGACAGGGAGGGCCTTGGCGGGGCTTCCTCGCACTCCCGCCGGCCTTGCAGGTCCACCGCCGGGCCCCTGATGTCAGGGGGTGTGGCATATGCTAATGAGTTATGCTAATGAGTTCCCCTAGCTCTTTTTCTACGAAACGACCCCTGGGCTTACCTTAGATACCAGTGTCTTCACAAAAAACTCCAAGTCAGGCTAACAGTTATATTGATTTTCCTGCAGCCCGGGGAATTTCCTTTCCACCCAATCAGAATTTAGGGTGCAAGCTTAAAGTCTGCATTTGATCAATCACTTTAAAGGTTTGGATAAGGAAGTTAAGGCACTAAGCAGGGCAATTAAAACTGATCCTTTTTGGCTTCTCTGGCAGCTTGACCAAATAGCATGAAGAACTCAGGACTCATTTCCATTTGCTTAGCTCATAGATCACCATATACCTGTCTTTCATGGAATCATAGAATCATAGAGTTGGAAGGGACCTCCAGGATCATCTAGTCCAACCCCCAGCATAATGCAGGACTTTCACAAATACCTCCCCCGTAACATCCCCAGTGACCCCTGTTCCATGCCCAGAAGATGACAAAAAAACCTTCAGAATCCCCAGCCAAACTGGCTTTGAGAAAATTTGCTTCCTGGCCCCAATAAGTGTTTTCCAGGACATGTAAGAAAGGACCACAAAAACTAAGCACTGATGCAACCCTTCCTGCCCTCCCTCTCATGATCTGCCTAACTTCACAGAATCAAAGAAAAATGAGTGAATGCAGTCTAGAAGCTAATAAGGAAAAAACTGCACACAACAATGTATTATGTGTTATAAGTGGGGTATTTATAATATCCACTCAAAATTAGACACTGTCTACAAATCTTATTTGTTAGCTAATAGACTTTTATATCCAATAGACTGGGCAATTAAACCAACCAAGAAACAAGTTTTGAACCAAATATCTTAAGTGCACTTATACAATATATAATGAAGGTGTGATCCCAATGAAGAACTGAAAACATTCGTAAAATCATCCAAGATACTTCTTTCCTTTGAAAGCCACAACTCAATGGAAATCTGCTGCTGACGAATCTCAAATACAATCTGCTGACAGTTCCTAAATGCTATCTTGCCATCTTACAGGCTTGCTAACTATAGACAGACTCATTTCGCCATAGAACTTTATCAAACTAGAACTGATCCTCAAGCTTTCCTGAAGTGGCATTAAGAAAGTTGTGTAAAATATTTCTCTGACTTGATGTACAGCACATATTGTTAAAAGCTGGAGGATTGGTTCTACTTTGATGTAATCTATGCAATCTGAAAACCAGTTACAGATCCCCCTAATAGTAATAGTATCCAAACCACATTTTACCAATTTGTCAATAAGAATATTATGTGGAACCTTATCAAAACCCTTACTGAAATCAAGATAAACTATGTACAGTATGCCCTCGATCCAGCAAGGTAGTAACTTTTTTGAAAAAAGAGATAAGGCTAGTCTGACATGACTTGTTCTTGAGAAACCCATGCTGGCTCTTAATAATCACAGCCATCCTTGCTAAATGCTCAAGGACTGACTGTTTGATGAGTTGTTTGATGTACTAGGTATAGACATCAAGTTGGCGGGTCGGTAGTTACCCGGATCCTCCTTTTTACCTCCTTTTTACAACATTTGCCCACCTCCAATCTTCTGGCACCTCACCTGTTCTCCAAGAATTCTCAAAAATCATGGACAGAGGCTCAGAAAATATATCTGCTAGTTCTTTTTGTACCCTTGGATGCAGTTCATCTGGCCCTGAGAACTTAGTTTCATTTAAAGAAACTAGGTGTTTATGTACTATCCCTAGGCCGATCCTAGGCTGCAACTCCCTTCCATCATCATGAGTTCTGTTTTTGCCAGGTTGAGCACTGTTTCCCTCACAAGAGAAGACTGAGGAAAAGTAGGAATTGAGTAGTTCTGCTCTCTCTTCATCACCTGTTACAATGTCACTTTCCTTTCCCCACAATGGGCCTACCACGTCCTTGCTCTTTTTCTTACTTTGAACCTAAGAAAATAACTCTTTTTGTGTTATTATTAGCATCTCTCACTAGCCTAAGCTCATACTGAGCTTTAGCTTTCCTAACTCTCTCTCTACAAGCACGGGTTATTCATTTATATTCATCGTTGGTTATAGGGCCCTCCTTCCATTTCCTAAATGAGTCTTTTTTATTTCTCAATTCCTCAGAAAGCTGTTTATGGAGCTACCTTGGCTTCTTTAGGCTCCTTCCATTTTTCCTTCTCATAGGAATCATTTGTGATTTCCCCATCATGGAATGCAACAAGAGGACTTTTATAGTTCCATCCACATCTCTCTGCGTGTCATTCTAAGGGCACATTTCATCCTCTCACAACAATGTCAACCTTTCCTTCCATTGCACACAGCCTTAACCTGCAAATTGAACAATCATAATCTCCCTTCAATTTTTGCTTGCTGTTTTCTTAATCCAAATTCCAGGGTAGCCGTTCCATTTCCAGACAATCCTCAAGCCAAAGTTCACTGCCATCTGAAAGCCTTTTTTCAGGAGTGCACTAGCCTGTCTTTTTCTTCTTTCTTTCACAGTAAGAAAAATTGTTCAGCCTTTAAGTGGTGACATGCCAAAGGGATTAAATTTGTTCCATTTTGGCTATTAACAGTTATAATGTATGTTATCAAATGCAATGTGAAGAATGGTTGCCCTACACCATAAATTAAAAAGATAGTATGAATTGTGTGTAAAGAGTGAATTCATAATTATATGTTTTTGCAAGCATTTAAAAATCCCTTTTTTATTTGTAAACAACTAAACTGCCGTCTGCCACTTCTCTCCACCCCTAATGTAGGCAGGGGAGGTTATATTGACAGAGGTTTTTCCCCCCGATTAAGCCAGTAGAATAATTTATTCTGTTGTATTTTGTTTGAGGGTGGATATGGTTGCATACTTCTGTTCTTGACAGATTTACACGAAGACCACGCAGTGCTGCTAGCTAGTTCCTTTCTATCACAAGGCATACTTTTATTTGTTTTCTCCAAAGCTAACAAATGGCACGGAACTTCAGACAAAGAGTCTAGACCAGGGATTCTCTCTCTCTCTCTCTTTTATTAGAAGGCATGCTTTCATTTAAAAAACAAACAAACACCTGCTTGAAGCACCCATTCTCATCTTCTGGAAAAGCGAATTCTTGAGGAAGGTAGGCATCTTCAAGGGCTCATTCACACACACAGGTAAATCACTTAGTGAAGGAATAGAGCAGGAGCCCAGCTGGATCAGACCAAAGGTCCGTTCAGTGCAGCAGGCTGCTTCCAGCAGCTCCCAGCTGGATATTTCTGGAAAGTTTACCAGCAGGGCCCCCTCCTGCCACCGCCTTCCTGCAACTGATACTCAGAGGGACCCTGGATCTGAGTAGAAGAGGTCTCATCTGGCCATCATGGCTAACAGCTATCGATAGATCTATCCTCCATAAATTTATCCAGTCTACTTTTCAAGCCATCCTTCAAGTCCCAACTCACCTCTTTGACTTCCTTTCCCTTGACAAACATGAATCTGGCTACAGAGACCTGCACTTGCATCTGTTCTATACTTTGTCCGCCTTCCCTCCTTTCCTTCCTTTGACTGCCTTTCAGTTGAAATGTAGGTGGTAAGCATTGGATACTGAAGTATGTCTTCTTCCCTGTGGAAAGAAAAAAGTAAAATGTTTGCCTTGTGGCACCTTAAAGATCAACAAATTTTTATGCTAGCATAAGCTTCAGTAGCCTGGAGTTCACTTCATCAGGTGCACTTCCAGATACTCTGGGAACCACCATTCAGAAGAAAGACTTAAGGTACAATTTGGTTCTGTTGTACAAAAGACCTGCCATTTCTCAACGACTGGTAATTACCTTTAATATGCAAGACTTCTGACTGCATGAAAGTTGGAGACATTAACCTGCCACTTCCAGCAGGAATGAGTTTAGCCTGCCACCTCCTCCTTAGCAGCTGTCTTAAAAGCTGTAAAAAGAAAAAAGAAAAACCACACCCCTGAATCACAAAGTGAGAAGGCCAGATTCCTCATTTGTGCTCAATTATAAAGCACCAAAGCTTTTCTGTTAGAAGAGCTTAAAAAGAGCAATCATTTCAGCATGCATAACAGAGCGATTTCCACATAGTGAGTGGGAATATACTGGGTCGTGGTATGCTGTGAAACCAGATTGGGAGTGAGGTGGAGCTGCACATTAGTATACCAATATTTTTTTAGTTGAAATATCTGTAAGTACGAGGCAGGTAACACAGTAATAAGAATACACATTAAATGTATATCAACTTTAACAAATCACTTAAAATAGATTAACAACATATTATCAGAGTTTGGTGGGAGCAGAATTTGGCACATCCACAATGAAGCCTTTTATGGGCACAAATTGTCCCTTGATTGATATTCTGATGTTCTGTTTGGGACTGACTGTCTTAATTTTAGATGGGGTCCAAATGACTCTGTCTAACCAGCTCAGGAGGACTCCAGGCCCCAGTCTTTCTGTTAGATAAGCAGGCTGGAAAAGTTTCTTGGAATGCTTCTCTTTCATCTACATTTAATCTGTTTTCTGTGCTGCCAACGTGACTTGCCAGTGTGTTGTAGTGGTTAAGAGTGGCAGACTCTAAGAACCAAGTTTGATTCCCCCCTTCTCCACATAAAGCCTGCTGGGTGACTTTGGGCCAACCACAGTTCTCTCAGGACTCTCTGCCATATCTACCTCGCAAACTGCTTGTTGTGGGGAGAGGAAGGAAAGGTGAAGGGTGGTAAGCAGTGGGCTACCGCAGGGATCAGTACTAGGTCCGATGCTTTTTAACTTGTTCATTAATGATTTGGAGTTGGGATTAAGCAGTGAAGTGGCTAAATTTGCGAATGACACAAAATTGTTCAGAGTGGTGAAAAGGCACTCCAGAGTGGTGTGAGGCACTCCAAAGGGATCTGTCGAGGATGGGTGAGTGGGTGAGTGGCAAATGGGGTTCAAGGTGGCCAGGTGCAAAGTGATGCACATTGGGACCAAAAATCCTAACTATAAATACACATTGATGGGGTCAGAATTGGCAGACACTGACCAAAAGAGAGATCTTGGAGTCATAGTAGATAACTCAATGAAAATGTTGAGACAGTGTGTGACTGCAATAAAAAAGGCCAATGCTATGCTGAGGATTATTAGGAAGGGAAATTAAAACAAATGAGTCAGTATCACAATGCCCCTGTATAAATCGATGGTGCGGCCTAATTTGGAATACTGTGTGCAATTCTGGTCACCACACCTCAGATGGTGCAGCCTCATTTGGAATACTGTGTGCAATTATGGTCACCACACCTCAGAAAGGATATTATAGCATTGGAAAAAATACAGAAAAGGGCAACTAGAATGATAAAAGGGTTGGAACACTTTCCCTATGAAGAAAGGTTAACATGCTTGGGGCTCTTTAGCTTGGAGAAATGACGACTGAGGGTTGACATGATCGAGGTTTACAAGATTATGCATGGGATAGAGCAGGTTGAGGAAGAAGTACTTTTCTCCCTTTCTCACAATACAGGAACTCGTGGGCACTCAATAAAATTGCTGAGCAGTCAGGTTAGAATGGATAAAAGGAAGCACTTCTTTATCCAAAGAGTGATTAACACATGGAATTAACTGCCACAGGAGGTGGTGGCGGGTACAAGCATGGACGGTTTTAAGAGGGAACTGGATAAACATATGGAGCAGAGGTGTCCATCAGTGGCTATTAGCCACAAGGTATAGATAGGAACTCTCTGTCTGGGGCAAGTGATGCTCTGTATTCTTGGTGCTGGGGGAGGGGCAACAGTGGGAGGGCTTCTAGTGTCCTGGCCCCATTGCTGGACCTTCTGATGGCACCTGGTATTTTTGGCCACTGTATGACAGAGTGTTGGACTGGATGGGCCATTGGCCTCATCCAACATTGGCTTCTCTTATGTTCTTACTAGCCTGATACCTGTGCTTCGCTACTCTTGGGGGAGGTGACGTCATGGTAGGAATGTACTCCCCTTATTTTGGGTTTCTTGGTGCAGGGGTTTGGCCTGGGCATTGAATTGGGGGGAGGGCATACCCCACCTTTTTTTTTTAACAAAGCTGCCTCTCATTTATGTTACATTTAAGAAGTGGGACATAACTACATATTCAAAATACCATCCGAGCAATTAGATATTAAGCAAGTTCATATGAACCAATTTTCTAGAACCTACATTGTGAGAAGTTAAATAACCTAATAAAGGAAACCACTTTTTTACAAATTTGGGGTATATTTCCATAGTGGGTGGAAGTGTGGCTAAAGCCATTGGTGAGGCTGGGCCAGCAGCATCGCCAAGGTGATCCTGCTGGGGCAGTTTCTCTGATGGCTTATAGTACCCTGGCCCTGCTCCTACACCTGACCGACACCTGCCTGTCTGGTGTAAGGGGGGGGGGTATTGTGTTTAAAGGCATTGGGGAGGTTGGGCCAGCAGCAGGGCTAAGGCAATCCTGCTGAGCAAACCTCCCCAACGGCTGTAAGCATCCCACCTCTTCTCCTGCACTTGATAGGCAGCTGCCTGTAAGAGGGGGAGGGGGAGGAGTATTAGAAGCCACTGTGGAGGCTGGGCTGGCAGGATCACTAAGGCGTTACTGCTGGGGTGGTCTCCCTGGTGGCTTTAAGCAGTCTGCACCCACTGCTGCACCTGACAGACAGTCGCCTGTCAGGTGTAGGAAGTGTATGTGTGTGTTTGAAGCCATAGGGAGGCTGGGCCAGCAGCACTGCTGCATCTCATGGGTGGTTGGCCATTCCTGATTTTTCTCAACTGTCATTAGCTCTCTGCAGTCTCCTGTAACTATTAGGTCTTTTTTACCTCAGAACACTGAGCTCTGCAGCCGACCAATCAGAAAGTGGGGATTTCAAGAATTTTACCCCTTTTGACCCCCTTAGGGGTCAAATTTCTTAAAATCCCTTCTTAGTGAGCATCTATGTCATGGTAGGAGTGCTCTCCCCGAATTTTGTGTTTCTAGGTCCAGGGGTTTGGCCTGGGCATTTATTTTATGGTGAGGGGACTTTCTTTTATAAATATAGATGATTGTAAACTGCTTTGAGAGACTCCTTAATAGGGTTGCCAGGTCCCCTCGTCTTGCTGGCAGGGGGATTTGTGGGGCATTCTGGGGTGGGAGGGGATGTCATGTGACATCCCCAATGCGATGATGACGTGCAGAAGTGACATCATCATGCTGGGGATGTCACGTGGCAATGCTCTGCATTTTGGGCAAAACTCTATGGGTTTTTTGGCCTAAAACCATAGAGTTCTGCTTCTGCCCAAAAAACAGAGCGTCACTGTGCAACATCCCAACATGATGGTGTTACTTTTGTTCCTGTTTGGGGGCGGGGGCTTCCCCCACTGCCCAACTGGCTGGCAGCGGGCAGAAGCCCAAAAAATTGGGGAACACCCACCCGGACTGGGGGTCTGGCAACCCCTCAAGGTAGAGAAAAGATGGGTATAAAAACCAACTCTTCTTCTTAAGTTAGGGAGCACTCCTAAGCAAGTCTGCTTAAAAGCAAGTCCCATTTTATTGAATAGGGCTTAGTCCCAGGAAAGAGTTCTTAGATAGACTCAATGGTCTTAGTGATACATGGTTCTGGAACTCCGGATTTGATTCCTGTAAAGCGTCTGCCCTTTGAAGACATCACAGAAGTTTCAGCTGGTATATACCCTGTTTAGCTGGTACTAAGCAAAGTGTACAAATAAAATTTACCCTAAAATAGCTTCCAGCTTGCTTCCAGGCTTAGTTTAAGGGACAGGTTCTTTTCTATAAAGCTCTTCATGATCTGGGTCTTACATACTTAACAGTGCAGTCCTAAGCAGAGTGATAGACATAGATGGGTACAACTCTGCTTAGGACTGCACTATAAAGGGTTGCGTCTCTCAGTATGAGCCTGTAGGCCTGGCCTTCTTAGGTCCATCCAACAGACTCCTTTTTATGCTGACATCTCCTGCGAGGTCATCCATGGGCCTTCTTAGCAGCCGCTCCAGCCTTCTGAAATGTCACTTACAGGGTTTGTTTAAAAAAAAAAAAAAAAAGGTGCCAGAACTCTCAAGAGGGACTCTCAGTCTATATACTGAAAACTCATGAATTTTTAAGCATTTTAAAAATAATTTTGTCAAAGAGGTCTCGGAAGTCCGTATGACACATTCCCCCAGAAAAAAAGCCCTGGTTACATACAGAAAGTGCCTTCATTGTTGCCATTTTTCAGGAATTGCAATACTGTGCCCCTTCATAGGGCTTTCTGAGTAATAGTTCCTGATTTATTTTGCTAGTTGCTTTTACTGAGAATTTTTAGATGACCATAAGACCAACTGAACTTTTCTATATTTTCATCTGTGATTGATTGTGAGCCTCTTGAAACTTGGATAAGGTTGGATAGACACTTTAAATTAGTCAACAACAACAATTTTATTTTACAGTCAATTACCAGCATACACAAAGGTTTACATAAAATCAAACAATCAAATTTCGCAACTTTAAAAATTTAACTCTAGCCACTGTATGCATTTTCTGATCTTTGTACACCTGTGCACAAAATTTAGCCACTATTCAGGTTGTTTCATGGTTCACACCAGACAGAAGATAAACAAGTTTAATTTTGTTTGATCTGCCAGGGAAATTTCCGAAAGCAGCTCAATAAATTTGGACCGAATTTCTTTGTGCCTAGGGCAGTTAAAGAAAGTATGTTCCATTGAATCAATTTCCTTTAAAGAACAAGAACAGAGCCTATGCATATAGGGGACTGATTTAAACCTTCCTTCCAGAATAGCGGAAGGTAGAGTTGAACTTCTTGAGATTGACCTTCCCAGTGGTAACCAGTACCTTTGGAGGAAGAGAGTGGAACGAACCACCACAAATAACCAAAGTCAGACTGCACTGAATTTTTGTAAGATTTTTAATCTTTGTAAGATTTCCCAAGTCCAGTGTTTGGCATGCAATATTACAATAGTACATATATTTATGTAACGTGAATTCTGGAAGGTCAGGTAGACGCAGGATGAGATCTAGTAGATTAAGAGCAGAGGCAGGGTGGATCCTGGTTTTTAATGTTAGACTCTGATATCCTGAAGGCTGCAGTGGAATCTCACTGAATTTAAAAGTTAATGGCTTTTCAGACTCTGGAGCTGATTACAAAACACAGATTTACTAGCAGGACCAGTAAAATAGTGACTGTAAATAGTAAAACAGTAGCTGCTTGGCATGCCAACATGTCTTGGGAATTGCCATTACTCACTGTGGAAAGCCATTAATCCATTGCTTTCAGAAAGATGTGAGAGAACTAATTTGGGGTGATGTTAAAATTGGTGTACTGAAGATATAAAACTTCACCTTGGGAAAGAAAAGTCAGTGTTCACATCCTTCGCATTCTGGGTGGGCTTATCTAGGCCTGATCTTTGTTATCCACCTTATTGTTGCCCTCAAGAGATATAATGAAGGTGAGTGGTGGCTCTTGCACTCCTCAGCATCTGAGATAGCAATGGGCTGGGCAAATCTTGGTACTAAATAAGGCATTTTGGTACTAAATTATAATAAGAGGGTTTGGGTTATATGGGTGCTCTGTGTGAGAGCTCTCAAAATCTGAGCATGAACTCCCCCATAACTTTGCTGTTAAAAATCACCTGCTTCTGTTCTGAATTCAGCATCATGGATCCCTTAGTTCCCAGTCACTGATGCCTTTCTGCAGTTCATGTAACCCCATAGCTTTAGAAAATACTAGGAAGCCACAGCTTCTACTTTTAACCTAATATGTAGTTCATAGCTGAGCATGAGGTTCTCATATCAGGTTTGTTTTCCTTGTGCATCTTACGGGCAGCATGATTCCTTCAGAACTATTTAGCTACAATTCTTACAATTGGAATGGCAGGGTAGTTCTTTTTAAGTGGCTAGAACTGTGCTGCATCATTATCCCAATTAAAAGCCAGCTGAGCAAGGATTGTGTTAATTGGCCTGTTGTCCTCAAAGCACTTGAGCTGTCGCAAGCCTCACCAAAACCAGCCCTGATGTATTGTACTGAAGATTCAAGATTGTGGTGAACAATTGCAAGAAGGACATATGTTGCACCAAATGCATTCTGATAGCAGTTCAACTCTATGCCATAGAGCCAATGTGCTGGCTGACACTAGATGTTAGTGGGATGAAATGTCTCCCACTTCACTTAGCTAAGTTTGAAGCCTTCCTCCAGACTAAGGAGACTTCCTCTAACTTCATTGGCTCGTCTGCTGGAGGAAGAGGCAGGCTCCTTAGGCTAGAGGGAAGCTCCTTGGAGGATGGCTGGATCCAGACCAGTGTGTACACTATGACGGACCCCTGCTTCTTCTTTACTATGAGGCAGATTTTCCCACCAAAACACTGTTCCCCACTCTGACTGAGCAGCCTCTTAGTAGTGAATTTTAATAATAGAATTATAACTTTGTGCGTGTCCCACCCTGTGATAGAGAGAAGTTATTGGGCTTTTGCCCAGGCCAGAGATTTATTGTAGCTAAGCAGGAGCCCTCTTATAAACCCCTTTGTAAATGGTACTTGACACTAAGAAAAGACACAGTTGAGTTAGGAATAGCAGGGGACGAGAAGCTGAGGTAAATTTTGTTGTTTATAGAAATTATAATATTTTGGACAGGCAACGGAGTATAGTTGAAGCTTATTTTCTTAGAGACTCAGTTCTCAACTATGAGCGGTTAGTTGGTCTTGGAGATTTCTTTCAGCAACAATATGTCTTAATAAAGTTTCATACAGCTATCTGGGTTTCTTGGAAGTTAGTACTTTCTTCTTGTACTTAAACACTTCCATTGTGGGATTACAACTTTTCCTTTTGACTCTTGAGGAGTCTAAGGCTGAGGTCACACTGGAGGCTTGGCGCAATCTGGCAGCTCCTCTATTTGTAGCAGTTTAAATCATCATGGGAAGGGGTAACCAGACAGCACACCCTGAAGCGGCCTCACTGTGTGTTCACCCCGTGGTTGACCATTGCTGTGGGGCAATCCCGGAGTGGGTGGTCGGGTGGCTTCTTTTTTAAAATTTGTCTTTTGCATATGCACATAACCGCTTATTCAAAGCACCACTTCATTTTGACGGCTAGAGGAAGCTGCCTCCCCCTCTGAAAAAACGCATATTTTCAATTAACCCCTTCTACCCTGTGTGCTGCAAAGCTGTAGGCAGAGGAACTGGAATAAAAAAAAGACAAAGGAGGCTTCTTAGCCTGCCCTTCCCTCCCCCCCCTTCTCATCTCAGAGGACAGCTGTAAGCTTGCTGGTGTGCACAAAGATGCAGTTATGCGCACATCACTAACTGACTTAAAAAGAACAAGGAGTGAAAACAGAACAGAGTGATCAGACTCCCCAATCAGGTTGAGCTCGCACCAAGGGAGTCCAGACATCTGGAAATGTGGGGTGAAATTGCTGATATTCATAAGCACCGGACTTTCCCTGGTGCCTAATTACTCCGCTTCCAAAATGGCAGAATGGGGTGGTGATGACTGGGGTATGGAAGGCAGATGTTGCTGTCTGATCATGCTCCTTAAATCCACAAAGGTACCACAATGATATTGTCACGAACTGCTCATGTGACTGCAGCCTTAGACTGTTTCCCTTTTCACATAAACCAGGGGGCCCTTCTGAGTTGAACCCATTTAATAACTGGGTAAAAATATCCTCCTCTTTCTAGGAGAGATAATCCTTTTCTGTTTGGCTAGACTGGCAGTTTTAACCTACTGTCCAGTCTCTTCTGTCAAACCTAACCCCCCATTCTGGATAGTGTGAATAAACGGTGTCATGATCTGTGCTGTGCCACCAGAGGCCTACTAGAACCTGAGAGCCTGGCTAGCAGTCAGGGAGGCTGGGCCTACAAACCCCAAAAGGACTTGGGAAGTTTTGGCACTGATTTTGACCAATAGGGAAGAAGAGGGCTGGGGAATAAAAGAACTGGTACAAGAGGAAAAACTGTTCTTCTTCCCTGGAAACAGAGCCAGAAGAGAGGCTGCTGTAGGGAAGAAACCCTCATCCTGAGGGAAGGGTGAGTAGTCTAAGGCCACTTGAGAGAGTGAGCTACGGACAGTATATATTTAGATGCATTAGGGCATTTGATTTCTTTTCTTTTCACCCACTTACTGTTATTATTCTGCACCTTGTTGTTTGACCTCCTATAAAATAAACTATTTTCATTGTTCACTCTGCCTGGTCCTCACACCTATTATTCGGCCAAAAGGGAGGTCTGAAGGTCTTGGGAGGGTGCTCTGGGCCTTCTCAAGGGATCCTAAATCCAGAGTGGTGGCAAAGTCAGGTGACACCCCACGTGAGCTGTGACAAACAGTATTCAGCTAAGGCTGACATTTAGACTTTAAGTTTTAATTTCTGAACTTTTCCTCAAATGTGTCGGTAGACAGTAAGGGCAAGGAGTTGTGTCCTTGCACTTCCCAAATGAACTTGTCTGTTTCCCTCAGACCAACATACACACTCCTCCTGACTGGCTACTGCCAGGTCAAAGTCCAAATGATGACTGACACCCTCTGATAAGACTGACAAGACTTTTGAAAGCTCTCCTCAGCTGGCACTGACCAATCAGAAAGAAGGGGGTTGTATGCAGTCAGCAGCCTGTCAATCAAACTGTGCTTTACCGTGAGACATTAACCCCTAATCTCCCAGCTCTCTGCTTTTGATGCACTAAGCATCCTGGTTTTGGAGGTCAGGTGGTCACATATACATTTAAAGTTTCTGCATTTTGACCTTCCAAGCCTGACTAGAACTTTCTGATGAAGGGAACTTTGACTCTCAAAAGCTTATTTCTAACAACCTTGTTGGTCTATAAGGTCCTATGGAACTTGCCAGAGCTATGTGTCCTTATACCAGTAGAAACACAATCAGGATGGGGCCTTGGTCATAGCATTGGATCTAATGGCTTCCAGTCATACATGGACTCTTCTGCTGATGGAAGTATGATCTCTTTTGTTCTAGGAAGGCTCATGCAGTCACTGGATCCAGACCATGGAATGGTAATATTGTAAGAGAGCAAAAGGCCATCCAGCTCTGTACTATGAGGCAGCACCATCCATCCAAACCACAGTGTGTCTGTTTAAAGTACCATCAAGTCGCAGCTGACTTATAGCAACCCCACGGTACAAGCAGAAAATAATTGTTTGGGGTGCTGTGGCATATAAGCTCCATCATTTTGCCTTCAACCGATCCCATCTTTAGCCATGCCCTTCATAGTAATGTACATCAAGTGCCTCTGAACAGGCACAGAGTGCTTTCCCCCATGACTAAGTTCCTGCAGCCTGTTCCTACACATTTAACATTAAGGCCTTCCTTCCAGTCAAATTCCTGAAAGTGAGGGAAATAACCACATCTGTTGCTTTTTGAGTCAGAGCTATTCAATGGAACACATAATGCATAGAAACCAAACATATTAATTAACGTTTCCATATACAGTTGCCACCAGACCTGGAGAAAAAAATGTATTGCTCCTTTAATAGGGGCTTAATGTGTGGAAATGGGCCCCATGAAGCTTTTCTTGGCATGCAGGTAAATAACATCACCTCATAAATAATATCCTATCAAGCCTCAATTGAAAGGAACAGGGAATTTTTTCCTCCAGGCAGTTGGTAGCCCTGGTGCCAAAGCAATTTACAGCATAAAGCAAAACAGTACAACATATTTAAAAAACAGTAACGATGAAAGAACCACAGTGACACAAAGGTTAACAAATATTAATCATGCAGGGTAGTTTTAGCCTTCTCTAAGAATGAGGTAGGAGCTGTGGTGGCTCAAGTGGTTAAGACGCTGAACTGCAGGCTGTGGAAGGTTGGTAGTCCAGCAGTTCGAGACCCAAGTGCGCCGCATGACGGAGTGAGCTCCCGTCTCTAGTTCCAGCTCTTGCCAACCTAGCAGTTCGAAAGCAAGAAATTGCAAGTAGATAAATAGGTACCGCTTTGGTGGGAAGGTAACAGCATTCCGTGCACCTTGGTGTTTAGTCATGCCGGCCACATGACCACAGAAACGTCTTCGGACAGTGCTGGCTCTTTGGCTTTGAAATGGAGATGAGCACCACAACCCTAGAGTCGGATTCGACTGGCTTTCGAGCAAGGGAATCTTTACCTTTACCTTTTTAAGAATGAGGTAAGCAAGGTAAAAGAAATTCTACAGTGTAGATTATTCCATAATTGTTCTGTGACTACCACTATTAGTTTATGCTGTTCTTACAATGGATCCAGATGATGTTGTAGTTGTGGTCACCTTGTTGCATTCCAGTTGTTTCCTATTTTGTTTTCCATCTTTTTTTAAAACCTAATTTCTGTTGAGCTATTAACATGTTGACCAAACCCTACTGAGGTGTCCAGTGGTATTTTTATTCCCACATGCAAACTTTTCATTCTCCAATGACCTGCTCACTCATGGTGCCAGCACTCCACCACTCCTGAATGGATCTGTTCTCTGGGAGGCAGAGGATAATCAGCTATCATCACAGACAAAAAGAGGTGCATCATAGTTGCAAAAGGTAAGTTGAATATACTGCATTTCAAGGATGGGATATTCTAAGGAAGCATTATTAATTTTCTGGCAAACCTAATCTGTCATTTTCTTATGGTCTCACAATGTCATCCTTATGCTGAAACCTCTTCAAGTGGCAATCCTATTAATTACTTCTCTTCCACCACCCCCTTTGCAGTCAATGTTACCCTCTATTGTTTTCTTTTTCTTGTAATCATGCAATTATGAAATTACAATGATGAGAAATGTTTTAAAAAGGCCTCCCCCTCCCTTTCTCCTCCAGGGAAAAGGAACTTAATAAGACTATATTCCAGGATGCCAGGGCATCACCAGTGAACGAGAAGTAATTAATTAAGCGCCCCAGAGAATCAGGAGCTGCTGTTTCAAAGCAAAAGGAATGAACAACAGTCATGTTTGGTGCAAATGGAATAACAAAAGCTCCTTCTCCACCCCCTCCCCGTTTAAAGGACCCATTCGGTTGTGATGGGGCACCACAAGTAAACTGGAAGTAATTACTATCTAACTCATAGCAGCTGAAACAATTGAAAACTGTATCTAAAGGAGGAATTGTGAGGCAAACGAGAAATTTGCTGGATGGGTTTACTTTCAAGTAAATGAAATAGTCGGGTCTTCACTATGGGAGAGGCGCTGCCAAATTTTTATGGGAAATTTAGCACAATGTTAAGTCCTGTGTGAAACCCAGTTTCAGTTCTGCTTGCTACTGAATGTGGAAAAGGGACCCTTCAGAAGTGCAACCCCCCCCCAAAAAAAACCCCCACAACCCCATTATATGGCACTTACTGGAGTCCTGCTCCTGGTGGATACCAGGAACATCCCAAATAGTGTGGAAGGTTTCATCAGTATATCTTAGAGAGTGGGAAGACTCATGTGGGACATGTTTCTCTTTCACATACCTTGACCCCAAACTCTTTAAGGTGCTTCAGAGACTTGAATGGTCCCCAGAAACACAAATAACCAGACTAATTCCTCAAGCATGGGGATGACATGTTCCTTCTGCTTATGCCTGGTAACAGATGGGCAGCAATATTTGAAGCAACTGAAGGTTCCAGATGATATCTGTGGGCATCTCCATATAAAACAAATCACAATAGTAAGGAGATACAAACAATGAAGGTAGAGAGGTCTGTGTTTTCTCAGCAGAATGACAGAAGCTTGTACAATGAATGCCCAAGATGTTGTCATTACTTTGTTAAACCTAAGCAGATCACAGTTTGGTCAGTGCATGGATGCATCAGTACCTCAGATTCCCACAGAAGCTGGGACTACCATGTTTTAGCCTTCTAATTTATACTAATGTATACTTAACCTTCTAAAGACAAAGTGTCCCATGTATACAAAATAAATATATGGCTCAGCCACCCCAAAGTCTAATTGATTTCAGTGAAGCCAATTAAAACAAATATTTAACCTACAAGAGATTATAGATTTCTGTGTGCCATCCAACTCCTCCATCTGCAGTGGTACCATCAAGATTGCTTTGATCATGCTGCCTGTTTTCTGTGTAGACCAACTCTCCCAAATCTTGATTGACTGCTAAGTGTCAAGGGAAACCAATAGTAAGATTGTACATCAGCAAACAGTGATAGCTGGCTTCTGTTGCTGTGGAATTGAAACCTCTTTTCATGCTGTTTGAAAGCTGTACCCAATGCACTGCCAACTGCAGAAGAGTCAAATGATAGATGTTTCTTATTCGAAAGCCAGCACTATCAATCGCTGCAGCTTTCAGAAAGAGATGAGAAGACTATTTAAGGACTGGGCTGTTCTTAAGTGTACATGTCATGCTTCCAGCTTGCCAGTTCTTGACCTGGAGTCTGTCTTGTCTGATATGGTTTTGAGCTGTGTCAATTAACTGCAAGTGTTGATTAAGTGGTGATGGAAGCTGCTTTGAGGACTGCTTTGAGGTCTGTTATCAAACAACCCATGATAATGTCATGTTGATTGCATTTCCTGATTTGTTCAGGGTTTAAGGGGAGGGGAAGAAAGGAAATTCTGAATCATCCAAATGACCTTGGCTTTAAAAAGGAACTAGGAAATGTAGAAAAGCTAACACAGCTTTCACTTTGAACCTCTGAGATTCCATTAGAGAATGGGTGTTGACAGCTATTGGAAAGGTCTCTCCCCTGCCCTTATCTCTGCCTTCTTTCTTGTTCTCTAGGAGCATATTGGGTACTTTGACAGCCTGCATGTAAAAAAGTAGAGTGGAGATGGACAACAGAAGTGGAAAATCACTTGGGGCAGGCACATCCCATCCCATGGGGTAAGGATATTTCCAAAATTTTCCTCATCTGGATGTCTCTCTGGGGTTCTGAATTGCCTGGTCTTATTTTCAAAATAGAATCGATGCCTTAGGAGTTCTCAATTTTTTAAAATGATGTTTTAGGATTGTACAGAGAGCTGTCATGCATGGTTTACCACCATTTCAGGTCCTTCATGTCTTCACACACATGCCCCTCTGCACTTCTGAAGTTTATATGTACAGTTGTTTCAGGATTTTGTGTATGTGTGTGTGTGGTATTTGGCCAAAATGCACATGCGCTTCTGTAATATGCTTTTTGGTTGTTGGGTTTTTTGAGGAGGAAAGAAAAGAAAAGAACAGGCAAAACTGAAAGCTGTGCCAAATTACTCATAGGCACTGTGCCCGTGTTTGGGCAAAAGCACATGTGAGGGAGCAGGGCCAACTTGCTAGCTCCCACTAATCCCGCCATTATGCTGGCTCAAATTTGAACCTGATCTTTTTAATCCGCCCTCGCATGAACAGACATCCCCCAGAGGAATCACCTTACCATGCACTGCTTCCACTGTGTATTGTCTAGACAGCGTCCACTGAAGAAGGCATGCGCAGTGGATTTTTTAAAAAAACTTTTTTGCACATGCGCATAGACGTGATTGCACGTCCTTGTAAATCCATGCATGTGCAGAATCAAACGTTCAAAGCACCACGTAAGGGATGCGTAGCCGTAATTCCAACCAAAAGGACAGCCCAAGCACGACCAAATTCTTCTTTCATTTTCTGTTCTGACCCACGCTTGCAGGGCTGGACTAAACGAGTCCCGGCCATCCCCCTTGCCATTGAGATCATGCTCACGGGAGGGACTATTTTGCATGTCAAAAGACCCATTGTCCCTCCAGCTCCCATCCCAATAACCGATTGTCCTTAAACTCACAGGTCATTTAAAACATTGAATTGTTCGTGGCGCTGGATCGGGGTTCAGCAGCCTCATTTTAAAATGCATTTAAGCGCATATCGAGTAGTGATTTTTTAAAAATCGCACCCGCTCAGGACCACCCCGATGGGAGGATTGCACACTGGTGGAATGATCAGACAGGTGAAAGTCCGCAGTTGTCCCATCGGGACCTGAAAACTCTAGATTTAAAGGGGTTATTTTTAAAGTATGGCTTCGAAGCATGGCAAAACGGGATGCCCATGGAACAGGGACATTTCCCAGATGTTTGTGTCTGGACATTACCTTTAAATCCGCCAGGCACTTGTGCGTGGCGTGGATCTAAAGAGCCATCTGAGTGGACCCTAGGTTGGTTTCTTTTAAATTCGAATGGAATGGAGGCAGAGTCTGGACAGTCCTTGTGACACGCAAGACAAGATTGTTTCAAGGGCGATGCAGGAGTTGTTGCCAGGAGTCTGGATTTTTTTTAAAAAAATGAACCTAATATTGATGCTGCAAGATCTCTGACCACAAGCTCCTGCTCTCAAGGAGCATGGGCTACTTGGGACCGCCACTGTCAGCTGGGTAATCAGACACAGTCAGCCTGAGGTGCTTCCTGCCAGAAACTGCCTCCCTCTCCAGGCACTGTTGTTTGCTGTGCTTGTGGGTGTCACTAAGATTCCTTGAGCAATGCCCCTTCAAGGTCATTGGAGAGATTTGTGTTATTCGTGTCATAAGGCATCTGTCTCCCAGAGCAGCCAAATGACCCTGGCAGTGTGAAATATACTGGGTTCAGACGCCTAGAAGTGATCAGCTCATAGTATATTAGTACAGTGTTACCCAGAATGATAGAAGTGTTCCAGAAATGTCAAAGGGAGGTGTCTTGAGAAACTTAATCTAAATCATAACAGAACTGCATCTTGTATGAGTTGCACTCTGCACCTGTTGAAGGCCTTAGTTTACTCCCATGCAAATGAAACACAACTTGCACTTCCCACTGTGTACAAATGTTCCTGTTCATATCAGCACCAAAGTTATAGTGCTCATTTATAAAGCTATCTCAAATTTGCATGTTGCAGAATCAAGAACACTGCATACACCGTAAGGAATTTCACATTACCCTTTTTAAGCTGGTTTGAAGCCGTTTTTGATCCGTCGTGGAGTAAACCGGTATAGGGCTGCCATTTCACACGTGGCTTTCCCCTACCAGTAAACAGCTGGATCTGCAGCAGTTTGCCATTTCAGACTGCACTGCTTTTTCCCACTTTTCCCTGCCTTTTTCGCCCACGCGGGCAATCTCCGGCTTTTTAAAAAAATGTTCGCTTTAGAGCACTATAGCGCTATAACACAGCACTCCAGGCATTCCAATGGGATTGCTATAATACTGTTTTGCTGTTGTGTTATAGCACGATAGCGCTCTAAAGTGAACATTAAAAAAACCCCTGGAGATCGCCCGCGCAGGCGAAAAATGGCAGGAAAAAGTGTTTCGGATCCGGAAGAAGGAACTGAAGACTACTTGGAATGAATGAATTTTATTGTAACAGCGATTAGCCAGCAATATAAAACCAGAAAAAATAAATTAGAATGGCCAAGTAGTAAAATTTCCAAAATTCAGCAAGGTAAAAAGAGCTAACATTATAAACGTTACGTTCATTAAAACCAAACTAAAAGTACGCTGCCATAAAACACAGTATAGTATAGTATAAAAGAATAAAACATATTATCAAAGGGAACGGTACGAGTTAAAATCAACAGTCCTAACCCGAGTGCCAACCATCATGCTGATGCGCTTGGAAGTGGTTTACAGGTAAAACTGTTCAGCCCCATTTCCTCAACGGGACAGAAGCGTTTGTGTGTGAAAGTACAAATATATTCCGGTAGGGAACCGGTTCTAAAATGGTTCTGTCTGAAATGTCAGACCAGAAACCATTTGGGAACCGTTCCTGAACCGGAATATATCACCTGTCTGAAATTCCTCACTGTCTCAGTAACCCTTATTACATCCCAGTACAGCTAATCAGTATTATTGAACCTAGGCAGCTGCCTTCTATTGAGTTAGACCCATCAGCTCAGCACTGTCTGCTCTAGCTGGCAGGATTTTTCCAAGGCCTCAGACCAAAATAAACCTATTATATCACCTGCTACATGAGACCTCTTACCTGGAGATGCCAGGGATTGAATGAGATAACCTTCTCTCTGCAAAGCAGGTGTCTTACTACTGAGGCACAGTCCCACTGCTATGTTATATTATGTTACAGCCTTTAGCTTCCCTCCTTGCTGCCCATTTTTGTATCTTCCCCCTCATTTCCAAGAGTAACACAAGTTTTCTCTGTTTGCTTCCCTCATGTTTATCTCCTGACCGTTTTCCTCTCCTGCTACTGGTTCCATAGATTATGCCACACTGCTCAATGTATACCTAGAGTGGCTTCCCACGTTATGTTTTCCAGACAGCTCCCCCCAATTCTCACTGATTGATAGGGAACCTAATTCCTAAGAAACAAGATAGCAGCTTCAGAGCCCCAAATCCAGATTGGGCATCAGTGGGGAGAGGCCGTGGCACAGTGGAAGAGCATCTGCTCGGAATGCAGAAGGTCCCAGGTTTAATCCCTGGAATTTCCCATTAAGAGGAACATAGAGTAGGTAATGTGAAAGATCTTTGCCTAACACCCTGGACAGCCACAACCAGTCTGAGTAGACAGTACTGATACTGATCGACCAATGCTCTGATTCAGCACAAGGCAGTCTCATTTGTTTATGTGTGTTTGTAAGGAAGTCAAGCACATTACAGAGAGGCTAGCAATAAACTTTTGATGCTGCCTGATACCAAATCAGTCTGTTGGTCCACCTAGCTCCACATTGCCTGTGCTGACAGGCAGCAGCTGTCCAAGGCAGAGAATAGGTCTTTTCCAGCATCTCCAGGTAAATATGAACAAATTTAGGTCTCTAGAAGCAAGGGGGGAAAACAGCAGTAGTGTGTCATTTAGGAATCAGTCCTTATGGTGTCAATGGTGTCCGAGCCTCCACATCTGGGTAGTGCTCAGTGGTAGGTGGTGGTATCAGCCACTATGAGCACATGTTAGACACCTTCCATATGGTGGTGCAAAGCGCTTTCAAGTCGCATCTGATTTATGGCAATCCCATAGGATTCTCAAGGCGAGAGATGAACAGAGGTGGTTTGCCACCTCTGCACCATGATCCTGACTTCCTTCATGATCCCCTATCCGAGTATTAAACAGAGATGACCCTGCTTAGCTTCTGAGAACTGACAAGATCAGGCTAGCCTGGGCAATCCAGATATTTATAATTTACCTGACAGTTATTGATCAGTGGATTTTACTTGCTAATGTTTCAGAGTCATTAAATCAGATTTTAAAAAAGACGTGTCAACACTCCAACTTTCCCAGGACTTCATTGGGTACAGCCCTGGCCGTAAGCTTTTGCCTGCCAGGCACTTAAGCACTATTCCTACCAGAGAAGACTCTTCCTTTTAACTAGCCATAGCTAGGGAGCCTATTTGGCCCTCCTGTTAGTCCCCAATGGTCTCTGAAGTTTCCTAGTACTTCCTTTATTTATGTAGGTGGTGTTCATCTAATCTTGCACTGTTGATGATGACTTGACTGGCGCCACCTGATCTAGTTCTGGCTGCCACTGAAGCAGCTCTGGCGGCCCTACTAATGCATCTGCTGTTGGTACTTTGTAACTTGATTTATATTAGGAATCTTAACTAGCTACAGGAAGTATAACATCTATAAAGTTATTTTAATACCCCATGAAAACTGGAACAATTTCTGGCTGGAAAAAAAAATTGACTAAGGCGACCAATAAATTATAATTTCACACCGGAATCTGCACAGCAGGATCAATACAACATTTAATAAAAATGATAATCCTGTCCTTTTGGAAATTATGATGCAGAATTAAAATAATTTTTCAAGTGCACACCTCTACCAGGAATCTCTCAGTCAGTTGCCTTTGACAAGTACCATTAATGAACACACTTTGTGGTGACACTGATCAAATAGTTTCACTATGAAATTAGCATTGTTGCATACCTCTTCAAAATGAGGTTAAAGCTTCAGCCACCACCGCAAGTGCAGGCTTCACCTGAAAATATGTTATTGGTTTTGAGCCTCCAATACAGGAAAAGTAATACACACCACCCTCCCTTTGATTACTCAAGTCTCTCCCCCTCCTGTTCTGAAATCTCACAAATATCAGGAAAATAATGAAAATTTGTCAGTTGTGGTCTACCACTATGCTCTTCTTCTGCATATCTCTTTGGGTTGAAATCATAAGGATGGATTGAGATGATTGTCAAGTTCAGTTTCTAACCAAAAGCTCAACTTATTTTTTTCTGTGCAACTGTTTTCACTGTTATCCCTTTCCCCCTTTACCTTCTTTGTAGTTAATAAACTCTAAAATTGAATTCTCTGGACCAAATTATTGCTCCCCTCCTCCCCCATGAGCTTTGGTGGCTCTGGTCTTACATTAATGAAATGCAAGTTGACAAGAGGTCAGAAGCAGCTTATCTTGTGGTGCACAAGAATCTTCCTCTGTGGAACACATCCCCCTTCTCTCCTTCTTTGATGGAAGCCAGCAGTGGATCAGAAGTGGAAATGGATATAATCTTTTGGGGTCCAAAGATCAACTAACTGAATTAGGAATGGTTTAAACAACTTCAACACGAATGGCAACTAAAACATCTAGCAAAGCAGTCTGTAAGACTTGCTCAAGAACAACTAGGGTTAGATGATACCCAGGGCTATTTTTGGGCAGGAACACACAGGAACGGAGTTCCGGCTGGCTCCCAAGTTGGCCACGCCCAGCAGGAACTCATTAGCATAATAGGCCACAGCCAACAGCAGGAAATCATTAGGATTGGCTACATTAGGGGTGTGTGGCCTAACATGCAAAGGAGTTCCTGCTACAAGAAAAGCCCTGTGTTTTGACAACAAACAGGGTAAACAGAATAAGAAGCAAAAGGTGGGTGTGGCTGGATGACTACACTTCTGGTAATGTGGGGGTGCAGCCTAATATGCTAATGAGCTGTGTTGTCAGGGGTGTGGCCTAATATGCCTATGAGTTTCTGCTGTTGGGTGTGGTCTATTATGCTAATGAGTTTCTGCTGGACTTTTTCTACAAAAAGAGCCCTGATGATACCCATGGAGAAATGCCCCCCATCCTAGAATCTGCTGCAATATGTTATTAATTGGGGGATTCGCTCTGCACTTGCTACAGAGGCTGCAATGCTGGTAAAACACTGGAAAAAGTAAAAACTACTGGAGAAGAGCCATCTCTCCCAAGCTCAGAGCATTCTAGCTCTTAGATAATTACTTATTTATTGATTACTGTTTTCACAACCAGAGTCATAAACAGCAAACCCTCATTCCACAAAAGGAGAGCCTAACAATTACTAGAAAAGTTATCATGTAACTTAACAGCAGCTGCCATAAATTTCACAAAGTGGTTTGTTTATCTTTATCTCTCAGTAGCCAAGATGATTTAGCTTCTGAAGAGATAAAATCCTGATTAACTATTAAAGAGATCAATTTAGCTCTTAGATCTGAAAATCTGGGGCTGTCAAAAAATATGACACACAGAATTGATCCTGCTGTTGCCACAATTGCAGAGTCTATCTATTATTATTGTTATTATTTCAATTTATACACCACTCTATCCCACAAGTGGATATGGGATTCCATTGAATCTTCCCAACATCACCGTTGAAGGTAGGGCATTCAGCTATACAAGCATGAATGCCCTTCTATACCTTGGAAGAGTTAGCTCAGATAGTTAGTTTGGCATTTTTGTTGGAGGGAGAATGCCTACTGAGAAATCTAGTGGTTTTTGAAAATAAAATTGCAACACCTCGCGATTTTGAAGATCCGTGTGCTAAATATTGAGCATTGAACCAGTTATTCGGGAGTGCTTTGTTGCCTGCTTTGATATAAGTCTCTTGTAGGATTGCAATATTTACTCTTGTAGGATTGCAATATTTATTCAACCCTCTACAATTTAAAGTAAGTATTTTAATCTCAGCCATATCTTATTACTAGCCAAAGCGTAATAAGTTTTAAGATGTCCATTATCTCTACTTCTCTTGTAATATTTTGTTCTCATTGCCTTGTTTCTGTTAACAATGAGCCTACCAGAGTTTGTATTCTGAATCTGCTTACAATACCAATTGTAAAAGCAAGGTCAACATTGGTATATTCCCTTTATGAGCATAGCATAGCATATGAACTTTAGCACTATAAGTATCTAAAAGCAACATTTTTCCTTTGTACACCTGTACCTTAAGATATGTTTTAATCACTTGTTGAACCATAAACCTCTGCGCAAAATCTTGTAATAATAATAATCCTATTGTGCTTCTATAACTATTCAAATATACACACAATGTATTGTGAAGATACTCTATTAACAACAGATTACCTCCCCTCCCCCTTTCCCCCCTCCCCTGCAGTCTCGGTGTGCGAGAAGGTTCTCAGCACAAAGCTCTAGGAGCTTTTCCTGGAGAACTACTAAGCTAAGTAACAAAAATCCAAATAACCATCTCTGATAAGGGTTCATGTCTGTGTCCCGAGCTGCCCTCCCCTCCCCCGCCGAAACTATTCAGCAATATGATAACAATCCCAAGTATTAAGCTATGCCGTCAAATGTTAAATATAAAAACCTGGATAACAATATATGGCTTGACTTTCAAGACTTCAGTTCGATGTAGTTGTGACTTCTACATCTGTAGCAAGCAAACATCAGGGCTCTTTAGTAAGTTCTTTCAAAGATGTTTTCAAACTCTGAGAGTGTATTTAAAAGTTCATGCAACACCTCGTAGGGATTCTGCTCCATTTGTACGGTGAGTTTTGTCCATCTCTCTTACGTTTTCTAATTTGGTTTGGATCTAAGTCCATGTTTTCCTCCTGTGGTTTCGGTGGTATGTTCAGGCCAATGGAGTTTAGCAAGGATTCACCTGAGTCTATATCATCTGCTTGGTAGTTCTTGCCTTGATATCTTACTTGAAGGCTCCCCATCTGTGCCCAGCGGTACTTGATTCCTGCTTCAGTAAGGCTTTTTGTTATAGGTTTTAGTTTTCTCCTAATTTGTAGCGCTTCTGGTGGTACATCAGGGAAGGCATGTATATCGTCGTCATTGAATTTAAAGCTTCTTTTTTCTTTGCAGTACTTTAGTTCTCAATCGGAGATCCAGGAATTCAGCCAATATGTTGCATGGGCCTCTGCGTTTGTCTGCCACTGTCGGCCCCAAGTGGTAAGCTCTCGTCAGCATTGGTGCTATGTCGTCGTTGAAGTCGATTACTGTGGCCAGCCATGTAGATAGGAAGGAAGTTAGTTCTTCGTTTCCTTCAGCGTGTTCTGGGAACCCATGGAATTTTAGGAATCTCTCTCTCATTCTGTGTTCCAGCAACAAAATTCTCTCTTTGGCCCATGCATCATTGTATTGCAAAGTTTTGACATCGTCCTGGTTTGCCACAGAGGCTTCAAGCGCCATATCTGCAGTTTGCGCCACTTTTTGCAAAGAAATTTGTAGAGCTTCCATTTGTTCCAACATTGGTTTGAACATAGCATTAATGTCCTCTAGCATGTCTTTCTTAAATAATCTGAGGGTGTCCATAAGATCTTGCTTCGTTAAGGCGGTCTGTTGCGAGGTCGTTTCTGTTCCGGATGCCATTTTGTTGTCTGCTTGACTCGGGCCTCTCAGAGGTCCGTCGAGTTTATCCAAGTGAAATTGAGGTTTTGAGTGTGTCGCTGTAGCGTCTCCCATACGGTGTTGGGTTCCATTCGATCTGCCCATTCCAGGTGGATTTATAGGATTGTGCTTCGTTAGGTTTTTTGGCGGAGAAGGAAGGGTGGCTCAGGAGCACAATCAATTGGCATCCGCCATTGAGCTAGCCAATGCCCCCCCCCCGAACAGCTAAAAGGCTAGATAGTAATTTCTTCCTCTTGTGGCAGAAAAATTAGAACTGACCCCAGAGGGGGGTGGACTCTTAAAAAGAAGATTATAAATTCTCGGGACATCAGGAAGAATCTCTCTGATTTCTTGGACTCTTCTGTACCCAAGCCATGAAGGACTAAGACTTTACTGAGGGAGTCCATATAGATGGTGTCAGTGTTTCCCAGGGAGACGTTTGGTACCTCCCGGGAGCTAGACAAAGGGGTGGCATCAGCAGGTGGAGACCTGGGACAATAGTGCTGGGTTTTCTGACCTTCTGGGACCCAAAGGGATAGGGCTCGAGAGTACGTTCCTTCACAGTCCCTTAGGGCAAATCCACAAGTTACCAATTCCTTAACACTATTAAATATAAGGGAGTGTTTAATTCAATTTATATCCCATCCACCCCACAAGTGGGCTCAGGGCAGGTTACAGGTCGCATAAGACATGACAATAAAATATTAGACTATCACAAATGTTATAAAATGTAAAAGCTAAAAGAACAATAATTAGACCAGCATAAGACATTGCCTTGGTAGTGATGCTATGATGTACTCCTTCTGAGTGGTGCCAGGGATGTTGGCATTGGTTTCTGAGTTTCACCGACACAAAAAGTTTAGAAGGCTGGAACATACAACCAAGTTCTCAAAATCTTTCTTCATACACAAACCATGGATCACTCCTCTTTTCTAGAAGCTATTTCGCTTTTTAACTGGGCATGCATCACTTCTCTTTACTAAAAGCTATTTCCCTTTTTTGGCTTGAGTGAGAATCCTCCTAGATCCACTCACTCTCTTAGCCTCCTTCCCAGTCCACAGACAGTGTTTAACTGTCTGCTCTTCAACTGGAAATTCCCAACTGTCATTCTTTAACTTACTCTCTCAACAGAATTCAGTAGGAACAGTCTGTCACTCAAAGGTTCTCAGACACTGTTAGGCATCATCATCATCATCATCATCATCATCATCATCATCATCATTTAAATTTTTATCCCGCCCTCCCAGCCAAGGCCAGCTCAGGGCGACTTACAGACAGATAAAATTCTCAGAATACAATCATAATAAAATCACATACATTAATAAATACAGCATTAAAATTCAAAAAAGATAAAGTGCTAGCAACATTCCTCATATTCCAATTGACTCTTTGGCCTTCTGCAGCTATCTTAGGTCATTGGCACGGGCTGTGTTTGAGTGATCTGCAGGCCAGGGCTCCATCAGAGTAGATATTAATTTTTGGTGGTGGAGGTGTTAGTGGTGTTCCAGTAGATGTCCATCCATGAGTGTTTTAAACCAGATGTTAGTCCATCTCAGGTTGAAGGTCTCAGCATCAAGGCATCTCTCTTTCTCCAGCATTATCCTGGGCCAGCAAGCTGTATGGCCCTCAGATGCAAGCAAGCAAGATGGCTGCATAGTGCACAGTCATCATCAAGCAAAGGCAAAAAAAAAAAAACCCCTTGATGGTCCATCAAAGATGGCTGTACCAACCAATGTCTAATATAGAGTATTGTTATTTACCCTCCATTCATTGTGCAACAGAGAAGAGGCTATGGCTCACTGGCAGAGCATCTGCTTGGCATGCAGAAGGTCCCAGGTTCAGTTAAAAGGACCAGGCAGGAGGACATGTGAAAGACCTTGGGTATAATTATATTGAATAAATGTAGTACATTAATGGAGGATAACTACAATAAGCTGTTAGAAGAAATTAGAAAAGACTTGTCTAAATGGAAAGATCTACATATTTCAATGATGGGAAGGATAGCGACGTTAAAAATGAACATACTACCAAGATTCCTATTTCTAGCACAAAATATACCTATAATTTAAAAAGTACAATATTTTGAAGAACTTGATAAAGTAACTAGACATTTTATCTAGGCACCGAAAAGGTCAAGGATAAAATGGAAAATATTGCAAGAAAAGAAGGAAAGGGGCGGATTTGGAGTATCAAATTGTAGGTTGTACTACCAAGCAGCAGCTTTAAACTGGGTACGGGAATGGCTAGTATTGGAGAACACTAGATGTTTGTCATTAGAAGGTTTTGATCTGTGCATGGGATGGCATGCCTACATCTGGTATGGAAAGGATAGAATCCATTCCAATTTTCAACGACACGCCCTAAGAGGACCACTGCTTAAAATTTGGAATAATATGAAAGAACAGTACTATAAGAAAACACCTTTATGGGTATCCCCATTAGAGGCATTTGTGAGGCCTTCACTTATAACAAAGACACATAGAAAAAATATGAAATTTTATTAGATAAAAAGAAGTTGAAAGATGGGGAAGTTCTAGCAGATCAGCACAATATTAGGCTTTCTTGGTGGGAAATTAATCAATTAAGATCAAGATATGATAAAGATGTAAACGTTGGGTTTGAGGAAAGTAGAAACAAATTAGATAAGATCTGGTTATTATCGAGTGACAAACTGATCCAGAAATTATATAACTGGTTACTTGAGGAAGCTATGCAGGAGGAAAATGTCAATGGTGTCTTGGATGCAGGACTTAGAATATACAATAAACTTGGAGGAATGGCATAATGTTTGGAAAAAATTGAAATTCTTAAGAGCAGTATCATATAAAGAAAACATGTATAAAATGCATCATAGATGGTACTGGTCACCAGATAGAATTTCAAAATGTCAAAAGAATATATCTAATACATGTTGGAAATGTAAGTCTAATTTAGGTACCTTCTACCATATGTGGTGGAGATGCCAAGAAGTTCAAAAGTATTGGAAAATGGTTCAAAACATAATTGGGGAAATTATGAATGTAAAGGTAGATTTGACTTTGGCAATGTATTTACTGAATATAATATCAGGTGACCAATATACATGCCGAGAACAGTATATTCTGTACATATCTGTACAAGTTCAAGGATTTTATTAGTAAAATATTGGAAAATGGATAGAATACCCTCCCAAGAGGAAATAGTGTTAAAATTGCTAGAAGTTGTAGAAATGCACACACACACACACACACACACATATATATATATATATATATATATATTGGTTTTTAACAGTAAGTACATATACATATATCATCCATGTTATTCTTAGAAGCACAGGAGAGCCAGGATGGTGTGGTGGTTAAGAGCGGTGGACTCTAATTTGGAGAACCAGATTTGATTCCCCACTCCTCCACATGAAGCCAGCTGGGTGACCTTGAGCCAGTCACAGTTCTCTTGGAACTTTCTCAGCCCCACCTACCTCACAAGGTGCCTGCTGCGGGGAGAGGAACAGAAGGCGATTGTAAGCTACTTTGAAATTCCTTCAGGTAGGGTATAAAAACCAACTCAAAAATATATTGGAGAACTGGTTCAGAGATCTTTCTGTTCCAACTATGTTTTCAACAATGTATATTTATATTTTATAAACTTCCTTGGGCATTATGGAAAGGTGGGATATAAATATTCTGAATGAATGAATGAATGAATGAATGAATGAATGAATGAATGAATGAGTGTCCTGCTAAGGGTGATTGGCTATCATTCACTTATGTGAGAAAAACCAAAAGTCTGCTTTTGGACATGCTGGGGTGAGGGCCTCCCTTTGGTGACTGCAGTGACTCCAGCTTGAGAATCAAACCCAGCCTGCAAGGAAACCTCAGTGCTCCACATTCCTTTCAAGCTTCAGATCCCTCATGCTTCCCTGATGCTGCTTCCTCACCACCCTCTTGGGCCTCCATAAAAAGACCACTTAAAGGGAAATTGAACTTCAAAACAGGAGGCCTGAAGTTCTTCACAGTGCCACTTCCCTCCCTGGAAGCAATGATGAATGCTAGGACAGGCTGCTCGGTGAATTCCCCGCTAGCTGCTGCTGAGCATTCTACTGAGAAGCACAACAGCCAGGGATAATTCACTCTGGTGGGGGATGTATCAGAAATGCAAATAAGGCTTCAGGATGACTTTAATTCACTCTATATAAAACGATGCCATAAAGAATTAATACAATCATTCATTGGGAGAAAGAACTCTGCATTCCAATATCCTGCTCTCAAATGGGGAAGACACAGAAGATAATCATCCCAGTGCCTGTGAAACAAAGGATATGCAACCCACTGGGCATCGCCAGTTGCTGTGATTTATGAAAGCTAGAACTTGCCAGAGCAATTATTCAAACCATAAAGAAATTAATCCCCTTGCTTACACAGAATGATTTCCTGACTTACTTTGTTTAGAAATATTAGTGTGTCTTTGTGCTTATTGCAATTTAATTGTCTCATTTATTTTTTTAAAGAGACACCCAGCATTCAGATAGGGCAGTCAACTCTCATTGTGAAATCCTAGCTATGCCCTCTTTTCTTCCTGTTCTACTTAGAGTGACCAAAGAGAAATGTCCAGAAATTATGAATTCAGGGTTGATATACCATCTGGTGATCAATGAAAGGTCTTTGAGGAACATAGAAGGTGAAGCGGCTCTATGTGCTCTGTATCCTCCTGGAGCGCCTTGGACAGTCTCTTCTCCCCCACAGCTCTGGAAAACAATGCATAGGAAGGACAGGCGGCTAAAAAGGCACAGCAAATCCACAGGCCTTGAGATCCGATTCCATGCCCCATGATATCATTAGAAGAGCCATTCAAGCCTTTTCTTCAATCTCCTGTGTGATACATTTCCGCTAAACACTGATATATATACACGCTGGTCTTTTCTTCTGGGGGAACGTGCCAGAACAGAGTTCTAGAATCTCTTCGACAAAATTCTTTTAAAAACATTTAAAAGTTCACAAATTTTCAGTATAGAGATTGAACATTTCTTTCTTGAGAGTTCTAGCACCTCTTAAAAAAAAAAAAGCCCCGTGTACATGTTCCAGTTTCCCCCTGCCTTCTACTCTAGAGATACTGCTTTTATTACCCCTGGAATTCTGTGACAGGACAAGCACTAATGTCAGTGTTAATACAATTAACTGCCTGTTTAGAATGATTGTATTAAAATGGGCATCCCTTGAAGCTTTGACATGGGTTCAGTGCACACAAAATGGATAGATGACTGCAACAAAAATCTGTAGTCAAAAGCATGCCCAATGAATATCAAAACCAAAGGAGAAATACAGTAGAAGCCACCAAGGCAACACTAGATGAAAGAAATGAATCAGCAAAACTGAGAAATGAATCTGTTGCCAGGAAGGTTTGCCAGTCCCACTCAGGGTCTAACTACACACAATATAGCCCTTCCTGCCACAAGGACTTTCAAAGGTCGACTGCAAGTTCTCCACTGGAAACTTATTTCCCAGGACCTCAGGGGGCTGATTTAGACTGGGACCATAGTGTGCAGGGAGAGGGTGCTTATGCCTGTCCCCGCCACCCCATTTCCCAAACCTAAAAGTCCCTAGGGCACTGTTTGTATGAGCACCCACGTTGGCACTGTGCAGATGGAGCCCCCAGTGGGGCAAATAGTTGCCCTTCAAGGCCATTTCAGAACAGGAAAATAGCTTAGTTGAGAGGCTTAAGAATGGGCCCCACTCCAGATTGGGCCCCCATATGCCTGGGGGCTGGCTGCTTCCAGAATGTGGGTTAGGTGAACCTTTGTTCTGATCCACAGAGGAAGCGCTTATGCGTTTATGTACAGGAGATGTGTGTGAAGCCCACGCTACAGTTCAGAATATAAAGTACTGAGACTGAGGCATAGCGTAGTGATTTCAGCTCATACTTTATTCGTACGTAGGAGAACTTGAGATGATGTAGCCGGGCCAGAGGCTGGCTTATATTCCCATATCAAACCACAACCAAACAAACACCCACACCCGTGATAGGATATTTAAAGTGCACCCAAGTCCCATAGGTCAATTCTCAGATCTTAGCTGTCCGATAGGTGTGCCCTAGGATCTGCTTGGACTATTGTCTCTGGAAGCAAAGCTTGGGCCATTCGTATGGCCATGTGTGGACCCAACCACGTGCACAGTTTCTCTGGGTACACAACACCCCTCCCCCCTTGGTCCAGATTACCCCTAGCTGACATAGTCTTTGAGGTATGTGGGATGCCTTCGCTCCCTCATGGAGCGGCAGACGTCCGAAGCTGGGGCTGGGCTCCCTTGCACCATTCTTCTTGGCTCCGGGGAAGGAACCTCCACCGCGGAGGTCGCTGCCAGGGCTGGTATGCTGCTGCTAGCAACCCTAACCCTAGCAACCCTAACCTTAACCCTAGAAACCCTAACCCTAGCAACCCTAACCCTAGCAACCCTAACCCTAGCAACCCCAAACCTAAACCTAGGAAATCTAACCCTAGCAACCCTAACCCTAGCAACCCTAACCCTAACAACCCTAACCCTAGCAACTCGAACTCTAGCAACCCTAACCCTAGCAACCCTAACCCTAGCAACTCTAATCCTAACTCGAGCAATCCTAACTCTAGCAATCCTAACCCTAACCCTAACAATCCTAACCTTAACCCAAACCACTCTAACCCTAGCAACCCCAGTCTTAACCCTAGCAACCCTAACCCTAACCCTAACAATCCTAACCTTAACCCAAACCACTCTAACCCTAGCAACCCCAGTCTTAACCCTAGCAACCCCAGTCTAAACCCTAGCAACCCTAACCCTAGCAACCTTTCCCCTAACCCTAGCAACCCCAACCCTATACCCTAGCACCGCTAACCTTAGCAACCCTAACCTTAACCCTAGCAACCCGAACCCTAATCCTAGTAACCCTAACCCTAGCAACCCTAACTCTAGAAACCCTAACCCTAGCAACCCTAAACTTAACCCTAGCAACCGTAACCTTAGAAACCCTAACCCTAGCAACCCCAACCCTATACCCTAGCAACCCTAACCTTAACCCTAGCAACCCGAACCCTAACCCTAGCAACCCGAACCCTAACCCTAGTAACCCTAACCCTAGCGACCCTAACCTTAACCCTAGCAACCCGAACCCTAACCCTAGCAACCCGAACCCTGACCCTAGCAACCCTAACCCTAGCAACCCTAACCCTAGCGACCCTAACCTTAACCCTAGCAATGCTAACCCTAACCCTAGCAACCCTAACCTTAACCCTAGCAACCCTAACCCTAGCAACGCCAACCCTAACCCTAGCAATCCTAACCCTAACCGGGTTGCCTGTTGGTTCCAGGTTGCCTGTTGGTTCCACGTTGCCACTGTCCTTCCTTCCGTGTAGAGCACTTGTCCATGGATGAGGTGGATTGGTAGCCTCTGGTTCCCCGGGAGAAGGGTCATCATCATCTGATACTTCCGGGGCCATGGGTAGGATGCAGCGGCGCAGTTGATCAATGTGCCACCTTCACAGTTGGCTGCCGTCACAGGAGACTTCATATGAGAGGGGCCTGGTCACCCAGATGACTCTTGCAGGAACCCAGGTGGGACCCCGGCTGTAGTTCCTGGCATACACGGGTTCCTCTGGGAAGAATCCTCGCGGGGCCTTCTGGTCTTCGGAGCCTGCACTGTGTTCTGGCACTTGGTCTGGATGGAGGTGGTCCAGCCGGGTTGTCAGGCAGTGTCCCATGAGCAGCTCCACTGGACTGTGGCCGGTGGTGGGTCATGCGCTGGCCAAATAGGAAGGCAGCCAGCTTGTAGTCCCAGTCCCCCTGGTCCATGCAGCACAGTGCCTCTTTTGTAGTCCGGACCACCCTTAGCTGTCTTTTTAAAAAATAGCTTCTCTTCATCTGTGTTTTGCACACCCGACTTGGAACGGTGTCTGTCTGTCTCTCTGTCTGTCTCTCTGTCTCTCTCTCTGTCTCTCTCTCTGTCTGTCTCTCTGTCTCTCTCTCAATGGCCTGGCCATTGGTTGCAGGGTGAAAGGGAGCGGAGCATATGTACCATATACCATAATATTGCACAAACTCCTGAAACTCCGTGAAGGCTATGCCATTGTCAGTTACCAAAGAGTCAGGTATGCCATGGGAGCTAAAGATCTGCCACATCGCGCAGATGGCTGACCAGGATGAGGTCGACGGGACCGGTGTCACCTCCAGCCACTTCGTGTAAACATCAACTAGTATAAAGAAGATCTGTCCCTGGAAGGGCCTGGCAGTCCAAATGTAGTCTTGCCCACAGCTTGTGGGACGACTCCCATGGCTGCACTGGTGCTTTCAGGGGTTTGGGCCGTGACTCTTGACATTTCTGGCAGCGCTTTACAGTATCCTCAACCTCACTGTCTAACCTCGGCCACCATACATAGCTCCGGGCCAGGGCTTTCATTCTGACTATCCCCGGCACCATTTCCAGCTTCATGAAGCTTCACATATGGCTCTCTAGATGTCTCCCAGCCATTATGAAACTTCTTCAGGTGATACCATATTTCATAAATACCACTATGGTATTTCAGTACGTATTTATTTATTTATTTACATTTGATTTATATACCCCCCTTGACCCCTAAGGGGTCTCAGAGCGGTTTACAACTGTACTACTATTATTTGTAGTAGATAATTAACCTACCTAGGGCCACATATTTCACAGGGGAGGGAATGCCTACCGACACCCTCAGCGACGCATTCCATCATTCTTCACCCGGCGGGCTGCGGATGTTATTCTGGCGTCTTCGGGGTGACCGGCGACCACCTCCGGCAGGCTCGATGTTTCCTCCTCTGCGTGTGACTGCTTCCGGCTGCAGCTTTTTTCCCCGGCTTGCGTCCCTCAGGCTCCTGCCGCGCTGCGCCGTCTCGCACTCACATCGCCTGAGCTCCACCTCCATCCGGCCTGGTCCGGTCGCCGCATCCATGGATTGCCGCCATTGTTGTTGCTGCTATCGCCGCCGCCGCCGCCAACACTCCTGGCACGGAACCAGGAGGTGGGTGCCCCCTGCCACCTAGGGCAGGTACCCATTTATCTACTTTTTTAAAAAAAACTTTCGAACCGTTGGGTTGGCGGGAGCTGGGACGAGGGGCCGGAAGCTCACTCCGGCCGCGGTGGGGTCTCGAACAGCCATTGAGGCTGTTCGCTATAGTTGTTACTTTGCAGGCGATGTACTGCGCCACCGTATTATCATTTGAGTTTCACAACTGGCTTGGTGCAGCTTAGCTAAAGTTATGCATACACTCAGTAGCATGACCTTGGCCCCAGGGCCTCCCAGAAACCTTGCACTTAAGGAATTCAATGTGTAATTCAGCA
>NW_015170982.1:0-38510 GCF_001447785.1 Gekko japonicus | reverse complement strand
CAGGACGCCTGAATCTAATTTTCACTAGGGCCTCTCTCATATCTATGTTGTGGCTTGTAAATCAGGAATCCTGATACAACAGACCTCACCTTCTGGCCCTCAAGAGAAAGTCACCACTAAACTGAACCTTCTTGGGCCCTCAAGAGAAAGTCACCACTAAACTGAACCTTCTTGGGCTGACAAGTTGATGAACGAGACAATTCGCAACATAGCCACCCTCGGATAACACAGTCCTGTTTCTGACATGAGTGTTATTTACCAGTCCCAAATGCAGTCTGATGGCACTTTCTTTTTCCAATTGAACATGAGAGGTGACCACTGCCAAGAAAACAAAGCTTGTTCCATAAAAATGCAGGTCATGGTCCTGCCACCAAGTGGGAGCCAGAAATAAAGAATGGCAGGTCACTCTATTCTATTCTTACCTGTGTAGTTTATTCTGTTAGACAGCACTGATATTTGGGGATATAAACCTTGCCTCGTCCATTCCTTCTAGGATCAGGATTGGACTCACTACAGTGGTGGGTTTCCAGCTTTCTACTTTCAGCAAACTTTTCCTTTATTGATGTCTGCTGAGGGACTTTGCCATGTCTGCACTGGAACCACAAAATGTCATGGACAGTTCTGTGGAATGCTATAAGGTAAGAACCAGAAATGGAGCTGTGGTGGCTCAAGTGGTTAAGACGCTGAACTGCAGGCTGGGAGGTCGGTAGTTCAGCAGTTTGAGACCCGAGTGCTGCATGATGGAGTGAGCTCCCGTCTCTGGTTCCAGCTCCTGCCAACCTAGCAGTTCGAAAGCAAGAAATTGCAAGTAGATAAATAGGTACCGCTTCGGTGGGAAGGTAACAGCGTTCCATGAGCCTTGGCGTTTAGTCATGCTGGCCACATGACCATGGAAACGTCTTCAGACAGCGCTGGCTCTTTTGCTTGGAAACGGAGATGAGCACCGCAACCCTAGAATCCGATTCAACTGGCTTTCGAGCAAGGGAAACCTTTACCTTTAAGAACCAGAACAGGGTGTCGGACTAGGCCACAGGTTCAGTCCCCACTCTGGCAAGGTCTGATCTAGGGCCAGTAACTCTCTTGCAACCAAACCTTCCTCACAGAGTAAAATGAAGTTAGGGTAAAATGGAGGAGGGGAGATGAGTCCTCATATGCGCAAAAGCAGTGTATAAATAGATAATACTCAGTTTCTCTAGTGCACAGTTGTACCTCCTTGTTCCCCATGGAGAATGTGACCTGGAACAAACCTAACACCAACCTGCAGCTACCTGTTGTTTGGGAAGATCAGTAGTCAATATCTGAAAATGTCTATAATTTGTGGGATTTAATCTGGTGGCATTCCCCACCTGGCTTTCACAGCACTTTTG
This sequence comes from Gekko japonicus, assembly GCF_001447785.1. NCBI lineage: Eukaryota > Metazoa > Chordata > Lepidosauria > Squamata > Gekkonidae > Gekko > Gekko japonicus. The sequence continues at coordinate 37,143 of NW_015170982.1, read as the reverse complement.
TTAGGCTGCTTCATTGTATTCATCAAAAATAAGCATCTATAAACAAAATCATGACCCTAGCTGGAGGGTTTTTGGGGGGGTTGCATGAATGAATTTCTTCTCTTAAAAATATTAAAATGGGGGTCTGGTCTGACAGCTGCAGCTAGATATAAATGATTAATCAGTCCTCAAAATAGCCCTCCTCCATCATTTGCTTCTACAAGCCAATGGCCAGATGTTTTCAGGGCAGCTGTTTTTTCCCTTTATTAAAAGGACGTGTTTAGAATCACTTGAAATGATCCTGCATTTTAAGGGAAGAAATAACAGAGAGAAAAAGGAAATCCTATGTGGGTGCATTGAAACATGTGATATATATATGTCCCTTTCCAACAAGTTTTGTAAAGCTATGAATAAAACCTCTTTGAAGCAACGTAACTAAAGGAGGCAAGGCAGGAGGGTGGGCAGACAGTCCTAGGAGGGGCTGTGGCCCAGTAGTAGAGCATGTGCATTGCGTGCAGAAGGTCTCAGGCTGCAGTCACATGCACAGTTTGTGGCACTATAGTGGCATTACCTGAGCAGAATAAATGGGCCCCTCCAGATGAGGACATCTGCCTCCCTTGGTGCAGTCATTGGCAGCCCGTGCTGTTCCACAATGGAATTGGGGGGGGGAAATACCTGGGAAAGTCTGGTATTAATGGACTGTTTGCAGTTCCCTCTGGGTTTTCCAGTGTCTAAACTCTCCTACAGCAAAAGGAACCCTGAAGGGACATCTGAACTTGCAGATCTGTTTCGACACTGTTTTTTTTTTTAGTTGCTGCCTATATGTGCATATAAGAACATAAGAGAAGCCAGTGTTGGATCGGGCCAGTGGCCCGTCCAGTCCAACACTCTGTCACACAGTGGCCAAAAATACCAGGTACCATCAGGAGGTCCACCAGTGGGGCCAGGACACTAGAAGCCCTCCCACTGTTGCCCCCCCCCCAAGAATTAAGAAGACAGAGCTTCACCTGCCCCAGCCTGTGAGTTCCTATCTATACCTTGTGGCTAATAGCCACTGATGGACCTCTGCTCCATATGTTTATCCAGTTCCCTCTTGAAGCTGTCCATGTCTGTAGCCGCCACCACTTCCTGTGGCAGTGAATTCCATGTGTTAATCACTCTTTGGCTGAAGAAGTACTTCCCGACTGCTAAGCAATTTCATGGAGAGCACACGAGTTCTTGTATTGTGAGAAAGGGAGAAAAGTACTTCTTTCTCGACCTGCTCTATCCCTTGAATAATCTTATAAACCTCGATCATGTCACCCCTCAGTTGTCGTTTCTCCAAGCTAAAGAGCCCCAAGCACTTTAACCTTCCTTCATAGGGAAAGTGTTCCAACCCTTTTATCATTCGAGTTGCCCTTTTCTGTACTTTTTCCCAATACTATAATATCCTTTTTGAGGTGTGGTGACCAGAACTGTACACAGTACTCCAAATGAGAACGTACCATTGATTTATACAGGGGCATTATGATACTGGCTGATTTGTTTTCAATTCCCTTCCTAATAATCCCCAGCATAGTGTTGGCCTTTTTTTATTGCAGTCACACACTGTCTTGACATTTTCATTGAGTTAACTACTACTATCTCTCTCTTGGTCAGTCTCTGCCAGTTCAGACCCCATCAATGTGTATTTATAGTTGGATTTTTTGCTCCAATCTGCATCACTTTGCACTTGGCCACATTGAACCCCATTTGCCACGTTGATGCCCACTCACCTATCCTTGACAGATCCCTTTGGAGTGCCTCACAATCCTCCCTGGTTCTCACACCCTGAACAACTTCATGTCATCCGCAAATTTAGCCACATGAGTACATATGTGCATCCATCCACCTGCATTTAAATAAAATCCACCCTTACAGCTCATCACATGGTTGAAGTGCAACACTAATGTGGATGCTCCCCCATGGGATGGCCGCATGGGTAACCTGCCACAGGGTGTGTGGTCTGGATTAAATGCTCCACTATACTTTGAACAGGTACAATTTGAAGTGCCACCATACTATGCCAAGCTGCCAGTGTGACCACAGCTGCAGGTTCAGTCCCTGGCATAGACTCATAGAGTTGGAAGGGACTTCCAGGGTCATCTAGTCCAACCCCCTGCACAATGGAGGAAATTTACAAATACCTCCCCCTCTACACTCCCAGTGACTGCCTTTCTACTCCAGCCATACTGGCCTGGAGAAAAATTGCTTCCTGACCCCAAAGTGGCAATCAGCATTTCCCTGGGCGTGTAAGAAAGGGCCACGAGAACTAAGCACTGATGCAATCCTTCCTGCCCTCCCTCTCATGATCTGCCTACGTTCACAAAATCAGCATTGCTGTCAGATGGCCATCTAGCCTCTGTTTGAAAATCTCCAAAGAAGGAGAGCCCACCACCTCCCGAGGAAGCCTGTTCCACTGAGGAACCGCTATCACTGTTAGGAAGTTTTCCTAATGTTTAGCCAAAAACTCTTCTGATTTAATTTCAACCCATTGGTTCTGGTCCGACCTTCTGGACCTCCATACCTTCTTTTATATGCCAGCCCTACATGTACTTGAAGATGGTTATCATATCACCTCTCAGTCGTCTCCTCTCCAGGCTAAACATACCCAGCTCCTTCAACCTCTCCTCATAGGACTGGGTCTCCAGACCCCTCACCATCTTTGTTTCCCTCTTCTGGGCATGTTCCAGCTTGTCTATATCCTTCTGCCCAAAACTGAACACAATACTCTAGGTGAGGTCTAACCAGAGCAAAGTGATACCATCACTTCACATGATCTAGACACTATACTTCTGTTGATACAGTCCAAAATTGCATTTGCCTTTTTAGCTACTGCATCACACTGTTCAGTGTATAGTCTATTATGACCCCTAGATCCTTTTCGCACATACTACTGCCAAGACAAGTCTCCCCCATTCTATAAATATGCATTTGATTTTTCCTACCTAAATGCAGAACTTTCCATTTATCCACATTGAAATTCATCTTATTTGTTTTAGCCCAGTTTTCCAGCCTGTCAAGATCATCCTGTATCTTGACTGTTTTCTACCATATTTGTTACCCCTCCCACTTTAGTATCATCTTCAATTTTAATAACCATTCCCTCTATCCCTTCATCCAAATAACTGATAAAGATTTTGAACAAAACAGGTCCCATGACAGATCCTTGAGGCACTTCACTTGCCACTCTTCTCTAAGAGGATGAGGAATCTTTCACAAGCATTCTTTGGGTGTGATCTGTTAACCAGTTACAGATCCACCTAACAGTAATAGGATCCAAACCACATTTTACCAATTTGTCAACAAGAATATTATGTGGAACCTTGCCAAAAGCCTTTCTGAAATCAAGATAAACTATTTCCACAGCATTTCCCTGATCCACCAAGGTAGTGACTTTCTCAAAAAAAGAGATAAGGTTAATCTGACATGACTTGTTCTTGAGAAACCCATGTTGGCTCTTAGTAATCACAGCTGTCCTTTCTAAATTTTCAAGGACTGTCTGTTTCATGATTTGTTCTAAAACTTTCCCAGGTATAGATGTCAAGGTGATGGGTCGGTAGTTACCCAGATCCTCCTTTTTCCCTTTATTGAAGACGGGGAAAACATTTGCCCGCTTCCCCAGTTAAAAAAGGACCAGGAAGCAGGTGATGTGAAACATCTCTGCCTGAGACTCGGGAAAGCTACTGCCATTCAGATAGGGATCCCAAATCCCCCCGGGGGGCGGGGAAACCCCTGCCCCAGAGGCCCGTTCCCCGGCGGCGCCGGATCGGGCCCCGGGGGAACTCCACCCCAACGTGCGCGTCACCTAGAAGTGACGCGGGCATGCTGGGCACGCTGGGGGCGGGGCCACGGCCATACAAGGAAAAGTTCTATGGTTTTCCCTTTTATGGCCGTGGCCCCGCCCCCAGTGTGCCTGGCGTCCTCCTGTCACTTCTGGGTGATGTGTGTGCGCCGCACGCGCACTTTGCATGCGTACACACAAGACTCCAGCCGGGAGCTCCCCACTCCCGGTGAAGATCCACTAGGCAACCCTACATTCAGAGCAGACCATATTGACCTTACCTGAACATACATGGAGCTGCCTTATACTGAATCAAACCATTGGTCCATCCAGGTCAGTAGTGTCAACTCAGACTGACAACAGCTCTCCAGGATCACAGACAGAGGTCTTTCACATCACCTACTGCCTGGTCCTTTTAACTGGAGATGCCAGGGATTGAACCTGGGACCTTCTGCATGCAAAGCACATGCTCTTTCTCTGAGCCATAGCTCCTCCTCTGACCTTGACAGATGAATGGTCTGACTCAGTATCATAAGAAGCCAGTCATATCGTTAAATATTCCATTCAGGATGTTCCAAATGGTGAAGACAGGCAAATGTAATATTTTAAGCAGGGCAGAAGTAGTTTGAAAACATATTTTCTGCTCTGAAACAGACTGACAGTAAGATGCTTCAGAATGCAACACATGTGAGATCCAACCTCTACCGCCATTACTCTGTCTTCACCCTAACAAAGCTTTTGTGCTTATGAAGTGTGAGAAAGCCCCTGAGGGGCTCATTGGTTTGTGTTGTACTTCACAAGCATATTAGCAGACACTCTTGACAACAAATAAACCCATTAGCACTGACATCCTGGCACCGCAGCCTTGTCTTGACTAGATGGAACAAAGCAAAGCAACGTAACACATTATGAAAAGAAGCATCTGTTAGTGTGAACCCAGCTTCTGAGACAGTCCTGAATAGTCTCCAGGGGTTTTCCAGCTACCTCACATTCTTGATACATTTGCAGCTCTGTTAATGGCATGAAGAAATGCTAACAAGTAAGGGCAACCTTGAGAAGCATAACAGAAAGGCAGTGTGTGATTAGGCTTTTGCCATGTTTTTCTGGCTACAGGAAAAGGAAGTAAAATTCTTCTTCAGTGCACAGATGAATGTTATCACACTCCATCTGAAGGATCCAAGTAAATAGCAATACTGTTTTAAAAATGTATAGTCCGTTTATACAGGCATAGGGTTGCCAGCCTCCAAGTTGGGCCTGGAGTTCTCCAGACTACAGGGATCGCCTGGAGAAAATGGCAGTCTGCAGGGCTATTTTTGGGCAGGAGCGCACAGGAACGGAGTTCCAGCTGGCTCCCAAGTTGGCCACGCCCAGCAGGGACTCATTAGCATAATAGGCCACACCTAACAGCAGGAACTCATTAGGATTGGCTACATTAGGGGTGTGTGGCCTAACATGCAAAGGAGTTCCTGCAACAAAAAAGCCCTGGGTTTTGACAACAAACAAGGAAAACAGAATAACAAGCAAAAGGTGGGTGTGGCTGGATGAGCACACTTCTGGTAACATGGGGGTGCGGCCTAATGTGCTAATGAGCGGCGCTGTCAGGGGGTGTCGCCTAATATGCTAATGAGTTCTTGCTGAGCTTTTTCTACAAAAAGAGCCCTGGAGGGTGGCTTCTATGTCATCACATCCTTGCTGAGCTCCCTTCCATCCCCAAATTCTGCCCTTCCCAGGCTCCATCCCAAAATTCTCTAGGCATTTCCCAACCAGGCAACAAAAGTTGTATTTTTGTTGTTCAGTCGCACAGTCGAGTCCGACTCTTCGCGACCCTCTGGAGGACGGCAGAAGACAGGAGGGCCTGGTGTGATGTGATGTGGTCCATGGGGTCACGAAGAGTCAGACTCGACTGTGCGACTGAACAACAACACCACATGCTAGAATTCTCCTGTCTCTGGGTGCCTCAGCCTGGGATGCCTCTCGCCTGGAGTCATCATATCCCACCCAGACCTCCAGATCCAGGGACAATAATTTGCATAGCTTAATTTGCTAACTAAATGATGATTTGCAACAGTATTAATCAAATTAGCATATCTAATGTGTGTAACTTCCACAGTAAATGCCCACACACAAGAACCAAACCTCCCAAATTCTCCAACTTGAAAAGCTGAAGTCTACCCATTTGCCATCAGCAAAATAAATTATGCAAATAAATGATGCAAATGTTACTTCATCGTGGGATGTAACAAATAAATCACACTTGGTATTTTAGAATTCAGTCTATGCTGGGAAGAATACTTATTGCTTTCTGGAAAAGATTTAGTGGGAAATCACACACACACACAATATACATATATATGAAAGAGCACATGAAATAGGAATGGCACCTGGCTAAAGAAAAACATAAATAAGTTGACATCAAAAACCCTATTCATACATGATACACAAAATTCTGCATCATATTGTATTTTAATTTCTATAAAACATGTTTGGAAGAAGCAGTGGAGTAAGGACAGAAATAATATTGGACAAGAGAGAACCCTATAGGTTATTTCAATATTTATACTTTGTTTTTCTCTTCAGTGGGAACTTCAAGTTACTTACAGCTAGAATGAGAACCTATAAAACCCTGGATCTCTGCAAAAATATGTATCATATTTTTCAAAATACTGATATTTTCTCTGCTATCAGAAGTTGATTAATTAAAATATCTTATATGTTCCATATGACATGTTTTAATTGGAGAAGGAAGAGAGTATCAGTTTCCCAGAATGCTTGAGTAGTTCACACTTAATTTTTTTTATTAATTCATTTGAAAGGTGAATTCCATTGAACATGAATTCAACATATGTTACACAGATATACAGTAAGCAACACTTGTAAATACTGCTATGGGTAAAATTCAACATCAGTTAAGCAGAACACATTAGTAGGGACTTAACTGATTTTTAAAAATGGATAATAATATTTCCCTCATATTTTACAAAAGCAGTTTCTAGCCTCACACATTTATGTTTAACACCTGTGGACTGCTACAACCACTGAGAGTGAACCCACAGAGATTAAAGACTGCAGAAAAGAGTGTGGATATCAACCACTGTAAACTCAGACAAGGTTTACCAAGTGGTGAAGTACATTCACACATTCAGTTAGAAGTTTTCTTCAGCTGGTAAGTAACTAAGATAACTACAACACAACATAAGCCTTACAACAAACCTGCAAAGTAGGTCAGTATTAGGGCCAATACAGGCAGGATCAGAAGAGTCATGATCAGATCTTTCCAATATTTTAAGAAGGCTAACAGCTGCTGCATGGGACTAGGGTTGCCAAGTCAAAATATCTTACCGGCGGGGGAGCCTCGTCGGGTTCCGGGTGCCGTCCTTTGATGCGTGCAGAAGTGACACACGACTTTGATCACGTTGAAGGGAAATCGTCGAGTTTTCCCTCCAACGATTGGGGCCACGCCCCCAACGTGATTGCGTCACCAGAGGTTGCGTCACCACGCTGCGCTTCGGGGGGGGCGGAGCTCCCCCCGGGGCCCGGTTCTGCGGCGGCGGAAATCGGGCCTCCGAAGCGGGGGTTTACCCACCCCCTGCCCCCACTTGGCAGACCTACATTGGACCCAATTCAGACCAGGGCTTTAACCCTTCCACCTGGTGCAGTTCCACTAACTGAAAACAAATTCTCAGCCCTCCCCCAATGATAATTTTGCCTGTGGAAAGAGAAAAATGTGGGCAAAGAAAGGATGCCTGGCTTCTTTCCTTTCTAGGGCTAAAAACTATTTTGGGTGAGGCCCTTTAATGAAAGCATGTTGAGTGGGACTGTTAAAACCCTTCCCCTCCTCCCACCCCACGGCCCCAATTCTGGGATCTTCAGTGTCAGCTGCTAGACTTTTTAAACTTTGGGAAGAGCTGAGATCATGGACTTCACAATATTGTGTCTGTTCTTGTCCTTTGCATCTTCTTATTATAGAGACAGGTATGAGGGAGGCTAAGAAAGAGTTGCTTGCTTCAGGGCGCCTTGAGAGTGCATGGCTGAGACTGGAAACAGGGACTTTCTGGCACATAGCCTTAGAAACCACACTATACCACATAACACATGATGTACATGCGTATGTCAACACACTCATCAGGAAGAAGACTTTTGGAATGGGCACAATATGGCTTATTGCTGCCTTGAATATTAATAATACAAGTTGGAAGGGGGAGCTTTCATGCTGTGGTCTTCTCTTCCCCTCTGTCTGTTGATGTCGCTGCATGTTAACCAGGGGGTGTCCAAGCCTGTGATATAGCAATCTTGCTGAAGCTAAGTGGGCTGGATGGTAAACCCCTGTGGACCCTCATGTATATCCCCTTAAACTCCAAACAAACTGCCAGAAAAGAAAACCTTTTGTCATGTGGCTGTCACGGCTTGCTACTGGCTTCTTTTGTGCGGATAATCTTTTAGCTCCCTCTGTGTGACCCTTTTTGCCTGTCATTAAGCTGTTCAATGCTCAGGAGGACTTGTCATAAAAAAAGATGGTAGTGCTATTACCAAACACCACACCTTTTGCCAGCTATGTTCCAAGAGTACAAGGCCCACATATTCCTTCCACTCCAGCATAACATAACTTCTTTTCTTGCTGCTGGCTGGTTCATCAGCCAATGAGCTCTGTAATGCCACAGAGGTTATAGTAAGATTTCTGACTGTCCAGTTCCATTCCTCCCCCTTGAAATTGAGACCAAGAGAGATCCAGAATACTGAAAATGTGTGACAAGTTTTAACAGAGGTTGTTTAATTAATTGATTAATTAAATGACCCCAAATGACCCCTGCTTGCGCCTGAGATCCTGGAGAATAGCTGCCAGTTACCATAGACAATGCTGTCAGTGATGGACCACTTGTCTGAGGCAGGTCCATGAACCCACCTTTTGTCCCCTGTGTCCACCAGTAAGAACAGAAGCTCTTCTCATTTCCTTGACCACAACTGTACCGTGACCTAAAAGTGTATCATACTCTCCTGCTACTGATTTGTTTGGAATAAAGAGAGATTGCTTCCAATTCAAAGAATTTGAGCTACTGTAATGATTTCTGATGGTGACATATGGAGAAAATGCACCCCAGTTTTTATCTTTCAAACTGAACGAATTCTTATTCTCTACTGGTTTTATTTGTTTTTATTTTTCTTCACCATAGGCCCCATTCATACGAGGCGTTTTGGGCCGGGAGTGGGCCGGATTGGAGACGGAGCAAACGGGCTCGATCCCACGCCAACATCTGGCTGGCATTGCGCTCCCGTCTCCGATCCGGCCCTTTTCCCGATGAGGCGTGTCAAAAGTGAACCACCTACCCGAGGTGGTTCATCCAGACGACACGCCGCAAGCCGGGCCGTCGGATCGCCGGCGCGTCTTTGCGCCGGCGCATCCCGGCTCCTAGCCGAACTGCGCATGCTCCGACATGCGCAGTTCGGCAGGCTCCCCGTCAGGGCCATGTTTTCTCCCTGGCGTCTGATCGTGCCGGGGAGAAAAGGCGCCGCGGCCAGGGGATCCGTGGGATCCCGCCGCGGTGTCTCAACTTTGGCGCGGCTTTTAAAAGCCACGCTTTTAGAGGCTTTTCCCCTGCCGTGTGGCAGGGGCCATAGATAAACTGGATTTCAGAAAAATCAGCACAGTAGTCATAGTTTTCAAAGTTGTACTGGATACAGATTGTCATTACTACTGATGAGAGACTCAGAGGGTGTGGACACAAGACTACAGGGTGATTTTGTGAAAAGAAACTAATGAAAGCCGTTTTAAAAGACCCTGAAACTAGCCCAGCAATAGAACCAATATAGTATCACAAAAAAACCAACCAAAGGCCCCGTTCACACGGAGCATTTCCTGCGCTAAAGATACGGATAATAGGCGAATTTTCCGGGCGCGATCATACCGCAACATCTGGGAAGTGTAGTGCACCCGTGGATAACCTGTGGCTTCGTGTCGAAGATACGGAGTAAAAAACTAGTACTTACGATGTACTAGTTTCTGGAAAACGCGGGGCAAGGGTTAGCATCTGATCGCATTCCGTCCTAGTCCCGTCGCAAACCGGTTAGTTTTTTTTTTAAGTCTTCACAGGATGCACACAAATGATCATGCGCATGCTCACCTTTTGGTGAGGAAAAAAATATTCCCGTTTGCCACGGAAGCGGTGCCTAGCGATTGCTGGTGTGATCGCGTCGCGCCGCTTCTTTGCCGCGCTGCAGGATAGCCGTGTAATCGGCACTTCACGCCCTAACCATTACCACGGGACCTCAATGGGACGTGTGATCGGGCGGCCGTGCATTATTTTGCTCCAGGGCAAGCAGCCACGCTCCCCTCCCCCCTGCATTTTCTGGCCCGTATGATTGGGGCCAAAGGTAAGTATTTTTGAGACCCACTGAGGTCTGCAGAAAAGAGATACATTTCAAAGGAAGCTCATCAAGGCCTCCATGAGCAGCTTCTTTAGGGGATGGCTGATAACAGTCTAAGGGAGCCCAAATCCTCTTCGAAATCTTACCTCCCGTAGATGGCCTGCTACATTGTTCTATCCTAACCCATGACATTATGAACGTGTCCCCAAGTGCTAGTCTGTATTGTATGAAGAAAGGCTTTGAAGATGAGAACCTACTACTGGCTCCAGAACAAATGCAGCCATTTGGAAAAGTACTTCTAGTGCCAGGTCTATGACACCTCAAAGCTGCCACCTGTGCAGTGACTAATTTGATCTTGAGCCTCTTGTATTTGGGATGTTGGTATTGATTTGTGTTAACAATTCCAGAGGCAGTTTAATCCTGAGAATGAGATCAATTCATAGTTTACTGCAGCTATAAGAGAAGGGGGAAAGTTCAGAAATCTTGGACAGAATATTTATTTATATCCCACCTTTTCTTGTGGCTCAAGGTGGCTTACAAGTCCCAGTTAAAACATTGCAATTAAAACCAAAAGGATAAAACCCCAGATACCCCCCTTCCACCGCTTTCAAAATACCACTTTACAAAATGTGCCTAACTGTAAATTCTATAATGTACTGGTGTGTTTTCACTATCCCCACCACCACCACATTTCACAGGTACTTTAAACAGATGTAATCAAGATTTGTAAAGTTAGTTTACCACTTTTTGAGCCATTTGTACATTTCATCTGATCCCTTTTCCACTTGGCTGCTTGTCCTAATGGATGTCAGGACATTTTCTTGGAATTAACGAGTGGCTGAGGGACTTGATGACCTGAAGAACAGCCAAAGGCCACAGACCTTTCTGCTCATTAATCCCCTGCCTTCTGCCAAGGCTGCTTTTGCTGGTAAAACCTGAAACTGGCTGGAAGTTAGAGCAAAGCTTTTCCAATTTAGTCATAGATGATGCCTTTAAGTAAAGGATTGGGGGGGGGGGGAGAGAGTAAAGGACACACCTGAATGCTGTGCAGAATTAGGTCAGCATTTTATTATTTATTTCATTTGATTTCTAGCCTGTCCTCCTCTGCATAGCAGGCTCTGGGCAGGTTACAACATACTTAAAAACATACAGAGATTTTAAATTAATACATCAGTCATAAAAACAATTACAACAATCTTACTGTATAAAACCCATAAGAGGCACCAGCTAAACAATTTAATGAAGTGGATGGGATTTCAGATCAGGTGTAGCTGTAGATTGAAGCAGAACGAGGGAAGCTGGTGGGTGAGGAGGAGCTGTGGTGGATTATAAATGCTGCAAAAGCAAAGCTAGACAAAGCAGAGCAGAGGCCATTGTAGATGGATTGTCTCAGCCTCGACCAAAGGCGATGATGCATGGATTTTATTATTAGAATTTCTCATTTAAACCCCTTCCCCACCTAATTCACAGCTTCATATGGCTGCTTTGAAAATTGGGAATGAGTTGCTAGAGGAGGAGGGTTAAAGCCTTTCCTCTCAAGCCTCTTCTATAATTTGCCTGTCTGAACTTGGAATTCACTGCCACAAAATGCAGTGATAGCCCATGGCATAAATGGCTTTAAAAAGGAGCTAGAGTAGAGGTCCCCAGTCTTGATGAATCTTGGGAACTTTTTGAACTTTGAGAACAAGGAGTGATTGACACCCAAAAATGGCTATCTTGGGGGATGTTGTGTCCAATTACAAAACGACTGGAGTTTGCAAAGCAAACATCCTCCTGGCAATGGAGGCAACTGTTTCTTGCTGGGTGCTTCTTGCAGACAAAAAGGCAATGCCTTCTGAGTTCATTTGAAGCACTTCCTGCTCCACTGAGATCAAGCAAAGCCAGGACTGGCTATGTGTTTTGAACAAACACTTTGCTGAAGTAGCGAATGGGTACCAGGTGGGGTTGCCATTTACCTGAGAATGTTGGGGGATCTCCTGGTGATGTTCCCTGACCCCTGCCCTAATTCAATGGAATGGCAGGGGTGGGGAATGGGGGGAACAACATGGGAAAGTCACCATAGAGACTTTGAAATTCCTAGAGTGTCATGATGTCACGTCCTGTTCCAAAACAGGCACTGACTTCCATGAAGTCTCTGCCCTCACCCCATTGTTCATGGGCATCCCTACCACCAGGAAACCCGTCAGTGTATGCTGTGGATCCCATGGGTGCTACACTGGGGATCACTGGACCAGACAAATTCAGTTTTGTGTGTATGTATTAACTTTGGGTACTCTCGCCATGCCTGTGTGTGAGGCAGACTCTGTTTCTGTGATTCACATGATCTTTCTTCCTCAAAAAGGGGGGGAGGGGAGATCACATGAATACATTCATTCATATAGTCCACTTGGCATGTTGTGTGGGTGGAATGGACATGTTCATGTTCAGTATACGTGTGTTGTAATGGGATCACTTTCCCCAGCAACCTTTTCCAGTTCTCCAGTTACCTGGAGAAAAAGAGTTGCCCTTCCACTGGGGGATGAAGGGAGTTGTGAAGGTGGGGAGGGAGGAGGGAAACATAGAGAAAACCTGCAGTCTGGGAGTAGGCCACCAAGTGCTGGAGGTACAGTGGGAGGACTCTGAGAGACAAAATTGACAGGGGTGGGAAGTTCCTGCTGGGAACAGGGTAGGGTTGCCGAGTGAAAAAATCGCCACAGCGGGGGACTCCCGGCTTGAGTTTTCCCTCGGATGGTCGTGGTCCCGCCCCCAGTGTGCCTGGCGTCGTCACGTCACTTTTTGGTGATGTGCATGTGGGGGTGGGGTTCTTCCGGGCCCCGATCCGCCGGCGGCAGGGAACGGGCCACTGGGGCGGGGGTTTCCCTGCCCCCCGGGGGGACTTGGCAAGCCTAGAACAGGGGTCTCCTGCTTCCAGTGAGTAGTGGTGGGAGAAAAATGAGAGGAAAATGGGGGGTGGCTAGTGTCCTGATGAACTCCTTTCACTTTTTGTGCAACTGGAAGTAATGTCATTGTGTCACCAGTGATGTGCTAGTATCTAGGCAAAGCTGTATAGACAAACCATACAGGTTTGGCCAAATGCTAGAGTGTCACTGGTGATGTAATGAAGTCAGTTGTAGTCACACTGGAAGTGATACCATTACATTGCTGGTGGCACCATTGCATTGCTGGTGGCAAGCCCTACCCCCCAGCAGTGAGTCTACCACCAGTTTTCTTGGGCCAGCTACCCTAGAAGTGGAAAATTTCAACACTAGCAAGCTGAAACCAAAAGAAGCTCTGGGATTATTACACAAACTGTGCCAGTAAAGGTCCAACCAGGTGCTCACTCTGTATTTTGTGTTGTGGTGCTGACAACCCCAGAAATCTGGTGAAAGACTTGAACGATTATATTTTGAATTCAGTTTGCATGTGCCACCTTGTAGGCAATGGCAATCTTTTCTGTTTTGCCAAACCTAATAAACTCCTGGTGATACTTAGCCATGTATCAGCCTGATTGTTGGAATGAAACCCACCAAGTTAGTCCAGAGGTTGCTAGCACTGGACTGCCATCAGCCACCAGGGCAGGTTGCATAGGAACACTACTGACTGAAACTCTCCTTCTCATTAAATGAGCTGCTTCAGCCATCTGTTTGCACATTCACTGAATGCCAAAGAGAACAGGATGATGCCTACTGGTCTTGGCCCCTAGCATCTGTGCATTCAGTATATGGACAACTGAATACACAGAGGGGATCAGAATTGCTACAGAAAGCAGGGATGCTATCAAACTGAGCAGCTTACACTTGTATGTGCACAGGGGCTTGATGCAGACTTTGGGTTGAATGTGTGGATGCTGGAGAGTGGGACCAGGAGGTGTATGATTCCACTTCCTTCCCTCTGTTTTAATTGAACACACAGGTAAACATCTGGAGAGGTAGCTCCAAGATGATCCTTTATTCTAGCTGTCTGATTGTTGTGTACTATCTGTTTCTTTGAGTGAGCAGTTCCATGGGTTCCTGGGTTGGGTCTCTTTGGATGGCATTTCTGTAATATTTGTTTTATATGCAAATATACAGCTAGAGCACAGATGGAGGCTACAGGAGAAAATATATGCTTACCCAAATGAGAGAGTTCCAGGGAGAGAGATTTTGCACCCCCCTGGTGCTTCAGCCAATGCACAGCTGCCTCCCTCCCTCCCTGTGTTCCTAACTGAACAAAATGGCTGTTTCTTTATACACCTGCCCCATTTCTCCATCTGGGGAGGGTCACCTTCTCCGTGCTCTCATGGGCATTTCAGTATAGGAGATGGTCCCCTGATAGCTCTGTTCAAATACCACGAGAAAAGACCCTGAGACTCTGGAGAGTTACCGTCAGCCACAATAGACAATCATGGGGCAGATGGTCTCATGTTCTATCAATATAGGGCAGTTTCATATGTTCAGTATGTATTTTCACAGTGCTATCAGTGGTCTGAGATAAAAGAATATTAATGTTCCTCAATGAGTTGCAGGATCTTTCTCACTGGAGCTCCGCTGTAGAAGCTTTTACCACCACAATTGGTTAAAATTTTGGAATATATGAATATTGACAGATATGATATCTATAAAGAAATCATGGTGGACTTTACCAGTTTTGTGAGCCAACCTTTCTCCTTTGCCATGTGGATGATGGATGTGCTTTCTACCAAATTGATGGTTGGGCCAGCCATCAGTCTTTGACCTTCTGGAAAAAGCACAATAAGCAAATTCCCTATGTATAGGGTCCCCACCACCACATGTGCACATCAAACCCATCTGCAGCCTGAGATGGCCCAGTCCAGGAAAAGCGTTACCATTCGGTTCTGCAGATCGCACAAATAACCTGCAATATTCTGCACCACTTACTTTGCCGTCTTAATTGTTTTGGGTCTCACAAAGCCTTTTTGCAAGGTTGGGCGCAGTTATTTCCATTTGGCGTAGCAGGAGAGCTGGCAACTTAGGTCGCCTAATTCTCCAATGGCAGATGTGAGACTTGGACCGAGTTAGCCTAGGTCTGAGCCCAGTCTCTAATCGCTGAAGAACACTGGACACTCTCTACAGTGCCAGCGTGTGTTGCCTGGGGGATAAAATAACAACCACTTCTCCTGCTAGTTTTCAAATTGCGCTAACTGCAGTCGGCTGCTGTGGCTTGATGAGGCTTGAGCCACCTTTTAATGCGTTGTCGGTCTCATGCAGCTGCTGACAAAGCATGCATTTGATTATCAAAAGCTGGGCTATAATGAAGCAAAGGCAGCTTGAAAAGAATGAGAATGGTCCGATCGATAGAACAGAGGCCTCGATTTATCTCTAAGCCGCCAGGCCATTTTTTCCGCTGCAGAATCTAAGCGATTCCATCAGGCCACTAATTTATCACTTTGTAGTCATTTGAGAGTCTCAAGAAAGCAAAACCCCTTCAAGGGGAAAAAATACCTGCCTAAGGCTTTTGTGTTCCCCAGAGGAGGCTTACTAAGGAATGAAGCCAAGCCTACCAAGGCGCTTACAGCATACATAATGCCATTGTTCTTAAAAGGGTGGGAGGGAAGGAGAGTCTCAAGTGCTTCTGCAAGAAAACCTGGGTGAATTAGAGGAATTCCCAAAAAGAAATTAAAATGGTGGCTCCAGACTCTTAATATTCTCAGCTGCTTCCCAGGCATTCCACCCCAGATTTCTGTCGCCACAGTTTTTCACAGCAAGCAGAGATCTGGGGTGAAATACCAAGGAGGTGTTTCACCCCCTAGAATCATAGAGTTATAAAATCACAGAGCTGGAAGTGGCTGTAGCGGGGCCATCTAGTCCAACCCCCTGCTCAATGCAGGATTAACCTAGAGAAGGGATGGCCAAACTTGCTTAACATAGGTAAAGGTAAAGGTTCCCTTGCTCGAAAGCCAGTTGAATCCGACTCTAGGGTTGCGGTGCTCATCTCCGTTTCAAAGCCGAAGAGCCAGCGCTGTCCGAAGACTTTTCCGTGGTCATGTGGCCGGCATGACTAAACACCAAGGAGCACGGAACGCTGTTACCTTCCCACCAAAGTGGTGCCTATTTATCTACTTGCAATTTCTTGCTTTCGAACTGCTAGGTTGGCAGGAGCTGGAACTAGAGACAGGAGCTCACCCCGTCTTGCGGCACACTCGGGTCTTGAACTGCTGAACTACTGACCTTCCACAGCCTGCAGTTCAGCGTCTTAACCACTTGAGCCACCGCAGCTCCTTATGCTTAACATAAGCTCTTATGCTTAACATAAGAGCCACATAAACATCAGATGTCTGAGAGCTGCAAGACATGAACAAATATCACACACACATTTTTTATTGAAAAATATGCAAATTTGCATTTTACTAACATTAAATGGGAGCTTCGGTGGCTCAAGTGGTTAAGACGCTGAACTGCAGGCTGTGGAAGGTCGGTAGTTCAGCAGTTCGAGACCCAAGTATGCCGCATGACGGAGTGAGCTCCCGTCTCTAGTTCTAGCTCCTGCCAACCTAGCAGTTCGAAAGCAAGAAATTGCAAGTAGATAAATAGGTACCACTTCGGTGGGAAGGTAACAGCGTTCAGTGCGCCTTGGTGTTTAGTCATGCCGGCCACATGACGACGGAAATGTCTTCGGACAGCGCTGGCTCTTCGGCTTTGAAACGGAGATGAGCACCACAACCCTAGAGTTGGATTTGACTGGCGTTCGAGCTCACCATCTCCCTAGGTAGCTGATTCGACTATTGAACAACTCTTACTGTAGTTTTTCCTGATATCCATCCAGTACCTTCCTGCCCTTAATTTGAACCCATTATTGCAAATCCTATTCTCTACCACCAACAGGAACAGCTCCCTGCCCTCCTCTGACAGCCCTTCAAAGACTTAAAGAGAGCAATTATGTCCCCCCTCAAGCTCGTCTTCTCCAGATTAAACATTCCCACGTCTCTCAGCCGTTCCTCATAGGGCTTGGTCTCCAGGCCCCCAATCATCCTTGTCACTCTCTTCTGTACCCACTCCATTCTGTTCACATCATTTTTGAAGTAAGGCCACCAGAACTGCAGACCATACTCCAGGTGCAGCCTGACCAATGCAGTGTACAGTGGGACTATCACATCTTGCAATTTGGATGTTATGCTTCTGTTGATGCACTCCAAGATCGCATTAGCCTTTTGTGTCCCCACATCACACTGGCTGCTCATGTTTAACTTACAGTCCATCTGTACCACAAGATCTTGTTCACACACACAACTACTCAGGAGCGTATCCCCATCCAGTGTGCACGTTCCTCATTTTTGTTACCCAGATGCAGAACTTGGCACTTATCCTTGTTAAATCACATCTTGTTCATGTCTGCCCATTTTTCCTGCGTGATCAAATCTTGTTGAATTCTATCTTCTATCTGCTCCTCCCAATTTGATGTCATCTGCAAATTTGAGTAGCCCCTCCACACCCTCATCCAGAGCATTTATAAAAAGATTGAAAAATACCGGGCCCAGAACCGAGCCCTGTGGCACCCCCACTGGACACCTCCCTCCATTCAGATGAAATGCCATTGACAACTGCTCTTTGAGTGCAGTTCTCCAACCAGTTCCCTATCCACCTAACTATCCTGGAGTCCAGTCCACAGTCCTTTAGTTTACCCATCAGAACATCATGGGGAACCCTGTCAAAAGGTTTACTGAAATCCAGGTGAACAACATCAACTGCATTCCCTCGATCCAGTAAGCTTATCACTCTATCAAAGAAGGAAATGAGGTTGGTCTGGCAGGACCTGTTGGGGACAAATCTGTGCTGACTTCCCCAGATCACCAAGTTGTCCTTTAGATGCTTGCAGGTTGATCCCTTTAACATCTGCTCCAGTATCTTCCCTGGGACAAGGTCAGACTGACTGGCCTATAGTTTCCTGGGTCATCCCTCCTCCCTTTTTTGAAAACTGGGATAACATCTGCCGTCCTCCAGTCTTGTGGCTTGTCTCCCATCCTCCAAGAGGTCTGGAAGATGATGGACAAAGGCTCTGCCAGCTCTCTAGAAAGTTCTTTGAGCACTCTTGGGTGCATACCATCTGGACCGGGGGATTTGTACTCATTCAGTGCAGCCAGGTGCTTCTCAACTACCTCTCTGTCCATGTCAACCAGCAGCCTGGATGCTGTGCCTTGCCTACTACCATCTCTAGATGAGCCTGTTCTCTTCTTCAGGGGGAAAACTGAGACAAAATAGGCATTCAGCCTTTGCTTTCTATCTGTCAAAGTTTCTCCATTTTCACCCAACAGTGGGCCCATTGCCTCTTTTATCTTGCATTTGCTTCTCACATATCTGAATAATATTTTCTTGTTTTAGCGAGCCTCCCTGGCCAGCTTTAGCTCACTGTGAGCTTTGGCCCCTCTGATGGCTGACCTACAGTGCCTAGCAACCCACAGATACTTTTCTTTAGAGGTATGTCCTTGACTCCATTTCTTGAACATGTCCTTTTTCTCCCTTAGCACATCACGCAGTTCTCTGTTCATCCACACTGGCTTCTTGGATCCCCTACCATGTTTCTTTCTTGTTGGAACAGTGACAGATTGAGCTTGCAAGACTTCTTGTTTTAGGAGAGCCCACCTAAAAACTTCCCTTCCAGCAGTTTTGCCCATGGAATGATTCTCATCATGCCCCTGAGTTTATTACAATCTGCCCTACTGAAATCCAACATACACGTGTGGTTACAAACATCCTTGGTCCTCCACAGCAAAAGGAATTCTAGCAGGACATGGTCACTTCCCCCTAAGGTCCCCACCACCTTTACCCCATCTACCATCTCTTCCCTGTTGGTCAATATTAAATCGAGTGTGGCCGAGCTCCTTGTAGCTTCCTCCACCATTTGATGAAGTTGTCAGCCAGACAGGTCAGGAACATATGTGACTGTGGACACTTTGCAGAGTTTGTTTCCCAGCACAAATCAGGGAAGTTGAAGGAAAAACTGTGGTCAGCAGAAAATAAATGCTTCCCAGCCATTCCACCCCCCCAGATGTTTGCTGGGCACAGCTGTTTCCAGCCAGCAGAAAGTAGGTAGTGAAATGCTTCCCATCTATTTCACTCCTGGCTTTTTGCTCACCACCAAAAGCTGCAGCAAGCAGGAAGCTGGGGGTGAAGTGGCTTGGAGCCATTTAAACCCCTATTTTCTGCTCCCTGCAGATTTTTGTGGGGAGCAGAAAGCAGTGGTTTAAATGGCCCCAAGCCATTTAAATCAAACAGCTGAGCAGCTGGGAGCTTCCCACCACTCAGCTGTTTGGTTTAAATGACTCAGAGCCATTTAAACCCCTAGTTCCTGCTTCCCACCACTTTTCTCAGGAAACAGAAAACAGGGAGTTAAACTTTAAATGACTCATGAATCCATACAAACCGGTTCGGTTTGCGAACCAACCTCCTAGTTCATATGGGACCATGGTTTGGTTTGTGGTTGACCACGAACCAAGCTGAACTGCAAAAGTGCAGTTCGTGCCCATCCCTAGTGAGGTGTCAGGTCCAAGGTCATCCAGTGAACTTCATGGCAGAGCAAGGATCTAGACCCAAGTCTTCCAAGTCTGTCTGACACTCTAAACTCTGGAGCACATCAATATGTCTGTTGTGCTGGAAGAAGAATCTGGCTAGAAGAACTAGAAATGGCTACAAAGGCCAAACACTAATGGCTTCTGTGATCAGCATTTTAAAAGCATCATGTTCTCCAGCTGCTGGCCCTTGATTTGCATATAAGCTTTTCAGACAGACAGCCTGTCATTTGGCAAGGCCATTCCAAAATGTAGCTTGTGTGTTCATGACTTTTAGGATGGTGTGGGCGTTTGTAAAATTGCATGCTTTGGATCCAATGACGACGACTTCTTTGTGTTTGTGTGTGGGTTTTTTTAGGTAATGGCCCCTGTTAGGAGGGAAGCGCTGCAAGACACAGGGCTTTATTTAAATATGGGGGCAACAACAGAACCTTTCATTCAAAAACTTCTGAAATATCTATATTATTTGGGGAGAAGAACTGCCAAATACAAGTTAAGACTCAATTTTATTTTATTTTTTTGAGTAGATCCTTGACAAGCGCAGAATATTCTATCTGCAGGAAGCTGCTGGAAAAAAGCTGGCATTAGAACCATTCTTGAAATGTCAGATCGATGTGCATCCAGTATAGTCTAATTTTAGAGAAGGAATATGGTAAACACACACAGAGATTTTCAGCCCACTCTGGTCTTGTGATAGTCATCCATGCCACCTGAATGGAGGAGACAGAAGAAAACTAGGTCTCTCAGTAATACTTCAGGACCTTTCAGTTTATGGAGGTATTACAAAAGAAAAATGATGTAGTAAGATGTGGATCTGCTCCCAGATTTCAGTAAACTAGCTAAAAAGTCCAAGACTGGACGGAGGAACTGACTGGGAACTCATTTTTGAAATGGTGTTAATATTAGATTAACTATTATTCAAGCAAATGGAATAACTTTGATTTCTTCCATCTGCAAGAAAGACAGGCAAGGGCCTTCACAAGACAAATATATCTCAGTGGTATTATGGATATGGGATGCTCATCCTAATTTTAACAAATCTCCACATTCACTCCAGTCACAATAACCTGCTAGCTCAGGGGTGTCAAACATGTGGCCCATGGGCCAGAGCAGGCCCTCGGAGGGCTTTTATCAGGTCCACAGTGGGACTGGCTGTTTCCTGCTTATTCTTCCAGTTCTGCTGCTGCTGCTGCTACATCTCAGCTTGCTTTGCCAGACTCTCACAGTTGCTCAGGAGAGATAGATAGGCAAGCCTCTCTTGTGTGATTGAGAGAGTCTGGTGATGCATTGGCTGAGGCTGCTCCCCCTCCTCCCTCCAAGGGGAGGGCGGGAACCAGCCAGACCTTGCTTCCCTGGCCAGGCTGCCTCCACTGTATACAGGAGACAAAGGGAAGCCTTTCTTTCCTTCCCCTGGCTGAGGGTCCTCCCTGAAGGGAGGGAGGGAATGAGGAAAAGCTTGCTTTGCTGGGCTGCCTCAATCACATGGGAGAAATACCAGGCACCTTTAAGACCAACAAAGTTTTGTTCAAGGTATGAGTTTTTGTGTGCCTTGCTACAATGTGTGTGTGTTCTGTTGGGCTCCTTATGCTGTGTGTGCATGTGTGTGTGTGTTTTGTTGGGCTCCTTATGCCAGGGCTCTCCTGGATGCAACTGGGTTCCCTCCCCCTTTTCACTGTATTCATGCCCTCATGATCCAGTCTTTCTAAATAAGAAAGCAATGTGAGCTATTTTAGAGGAGGAATAACAACAAGCCAGTGAGGTGGATTAGGCTTAGAGTGTTCACCCAGCATATTTATTTTGTAGGAAGTTGTAGTTATTTATCTGAGGAAGACTACAGTTTTGAAGACAAACAAACAGCCCTCAGTCTGTGTCAGGATGCTTTTTCATGTTCTTGACCAGCAACTTATGTACAAAAGCTCACAATGCTCAGCCATTCCATGTTTCTCCTGGGCTCTAGGCTCAGAACACTGGGCATGAGATTTCTGTAATGAATATCAATAAATCAAAAGTAGAGTTGCGGCTTACAGAGACACATCTGAACAGCATAAGATTGCTACAGCACAGACATTTTGATGCAATAATTCAGAGCAAGAGGTGTCAGTTATCAGAGACTGTTAAATAGACAAAATACTGCAAGATTGCTAGAGAAGCATGCTTTATATAAAGTTTTTAAAAATCATTGTGTTTGTCTGTGTCCTTAATAAAGTTTATATCTCTGCTATCTGGCATTACATTTTATGACACACATGGCCTGGCCCAACAAAGTCTCATTTATGACAGATCCAGCCCTCATAACAAATGAGTTTGACACCCCTGTGCTACCTCATCATTTCTGCTGAGAATTTTGCATGAATGTCAATTGTATTTACTCTAGCATTAATAGCTTTGCGACTTAAGTTACAATACCAGGCCATGTCCTTCTCTGTTGTTGTTTTTTAACAGTCGTGGGAAGATTTCCCAGAACACTCTGAGCTACTGGCAGTCACCTTTCTCAAAACTGGCGCACTCATTCAGCAACATTCAATAAATTCCCACCCTAATCCTTTGGCATTTGAGCCTACCAGTTTCTTGGAACAGCATCTTTCTTGAGATCAGCACCTTCAGTTGAAGCAGTGAAGTGCTTGTTTAATCTATGACACATGGGAATACCTTTTGGATTTTAGCAGGCTTACATTTCATGTTGTGTATTCTTCACTAAGGATTGCCTCTGTCACAGAAGGCATGAAGAACAGTAATGACTCGGCTCTGAGGACAACATGTAGTTAAAATATTGCTGAGTTTTCTCCCTTAGGCCTGTTATGGTTAGACAGCTGTGTGGGAAGTGCAAAATCATTTAAACCTGTTTTGACTCATAGAGACCTAGAAGGGAAGTCATTACTAGAAAACTGGCAAACATAGTCCAATGGAAGGAAAGGGGGAAGGAGTCAGCAGCTTGAAGCTGGTGTCAGAAGCAAAGGTTCATCTGACTTGCTCCACTGAATGTGCATTAAAGTTAGGATTGCCTGTACGCAATGATGTTGTCGATTGCATTCCCTCTGTAAATAAAAAGACTTTCCCAAGCTACTGCAAGATTAAGCAAATAGGTAGAAATAGCTGGTTAAGAGAAAAAGAAACTGAACAGTTATAAAGTCTGTACCTTCTGGGTCTCCATAAATTAAATTAAAAAGGAGGCAAAAGTTGTCTTGATTCAGAGAGGGTGGGAGAGATGCACTTAATCTCTAGTGCACAAACATGGCATATACCGCTTCCCTTCCATCCATACCAAAGCCTGTCCCTGCCTCTCCAGACGGTGAATATTGCTGAATCTGTTTTAAGTTACAGATATAAGTACAGTCAGATCTACTTTTAGTGACACTCTATTAAACAGTCTTACTCAAGATCCCCAGCACTGCCTCAGCAAATGATGGGGGATTTGGGGGCAGTACTTGGGGAGGGCAGAGTTTGAGGAAAGTGTGATATCACTTCCAGGTGATACTCTAGGTATTACCCAGTCTGGTGCTGGCAATCCTAACTTTACAATATAAATAGGGAAGATTCCCAGAGTATCACTATGTGGAGACAGTTTTTCCTCCTGAACCTCTGTTCCTGGGAAGCAAGAAACTGGGGCTGAGTGTGGACAGTTCCCCACCTTGGGCAGGTAAATAGGAGGTCTAGTCTCCTTGCTTCTCCTTTGTTTTTAAAGAAAGCTGTTACAATTTACTTGAACTTCCTGCTTCAGAAGCCAGTTCAGGTCAGGCTTACAGTTGCCAGCTTTACCTTGGGAAATTCCTGGAGATTTGGGGGCAGCACCTTGGGAAGGTGGAGTTTGGGGAGAGGAGGGAGCTCACCAGGGAAATGGTGCAATAGAGTCTTTCCTCTGAGGCTGCCAGTTCTTCCAGAGGAACAGATCTCTGGAGTCTTGAGATCAAATGTCATTCCAGAGGATCTGCAGGCCCTACCTTGAGGTTGGCAACACTAGGCTATTGCAAAGTCTATGAATACAGTGTACAGAAAAAAGTCATTGACACTGTATCATTGAGAAGCATTCAGGCAGCTTTCTCTGGTGTTGAAATGGGGTGTTATAGTAGGTAAACAAATATGTCACTATTTTTATCAGAGAAATGCAGGAGGAGGTTACTGAAAGACTGGGCAGGAGTCATTAACAAATGTTTAAGAACATTCTACCTGTTTTTCCTTGTCTATATATCATGTAATGGCTGTGGAAGTGAGGATTGTGTGCTTTGTTTTCAATTCCTTAGCAAGCAGAAGAATGAGAACATCTCAAATTTAAATTCAATTTGTCTTCTGCCTGCAAGCAGTCAACAGATAACCTGTCTCATCCATGATCCTTCTACAGAGGCATCCATCTTGGTTGTGATGGGGATAGTGGTCATCACTCATGGAACAAGGCAATTTGTGTCAATCACAGTTGTCTTGTAAAAAAAGACATCCCAGTCACCATGATGGAACACACTGACAATAGAAAGTGTCACAGAATTCTCCTAGATGCTTTCTTCTTAATTTTGTATGTTCTGTTTCCTTGGAAAGTATCTGATCATCTGCATAAACACAAGCACTTCTGCACCTGGAGAAGAAGGAATAAACAGGGCTGGTTCTACCATTAGGCCAGGGGGAAATTACCTGCCTTGGGTGGCAGACCTTGAGGTGTCATTAAAGGGCAGCAAATACGGTTATCACCCTACAGATGGGGCCTGGAGATCTCCTGGAATTACAACTGGTCTCCAGATGATAAAGATCAGTTCCTCTGGGGAAAAATGGCTGCTTTGAAGGGTGGACTCTATGGTATTAATGTTGGCAGAGTGTAAATATGCAGCTCCACTTGCACCTGGCTGGATGACCTTGGGCAAGCCATAGTTCTGATAAGAGCTGTTCTTGAAAAAGAGCAGTTTCTGTCAAGAGCTCTCTCAGCCCCACCTACCTCACAGGGGTAGTCTGTTGTGGGGAGGGGAAGGGAAAGGAGTTTGTAAGCCGCTCTGAGACACCTTTGGGTAGTGAAGGGCAGGGTATAAATCCAATCTCTTCTTCTTCAGTAAAGTGGAGCACAAGCTGCTTAAAGAATAAAGTTGGTTTCTTAAGAAGAGAACAAACTTTGTAAGAAAGAGGAGAAAGAAGTTTAACTATCTAACTAGCTAGGAGGAGGTCAGTAACTAACTGTTCTCAGAAGAAGCGGGAAGAACCCTAACTGAGCCAATTAGGAGACAGGAAGGAGACTATTTGAAAATAATAGGAAGTCCCTAATCTCATTATGTTAACTAGTTGTCCCCTCTGCTGCCCCCTGCAGGATGTTCTTGTCATCTTCTTTATGTATACACAATAGACCTTGCATATTCCAACAATTATAAGATGCTGAGCTCCCTCCACTTCCCAAACTGTATCCTCCTCAGTGTCTGCCATGAAAATCTCCATGAATTTCCCAACTCAAAGTTGGCAACCCTCGCAGCAAATTGTCAATTATTTAATTGTTAGATTATATTTACTACCATCAGAAGCATCAGTTGTATTTTTCCTCAGGCACCAAAATGTTTTGGGTCATCTCAGAGGAGAAAAGAGAAGTGTGAATTGTTATAAGTCATCTCCTTCTGTTAGGAAGGGGGTCTATGGATTGGATCCAGCAATCTGTCACCAGAAGGTACTGGTGGTTGGGATCGTCCTGTTTTCCCCTCCCTCCAACAGTCACTTCCTGCATTAAGAAAAGTGATTCTGGGGTTGTAGGACTCACAAGGAGTAATAGCCATGCAGGTCAGTGTGCAGTAGTGAGAAGTGTGAACTGGCTCATGAACTAAAATTTGTGACTAATTTTGTCCAGTTCATGGTTCAGAAAGTGAAGTTCATGGCAGGTCAGCCAGCACAAACTATCCATGAACTTTCAAGCTCTTCATGGAGGTTCATGCCAGCTCATGAAGAGATACATTTCCAGACAGACTGTCTCCACTCAATCTAAATGCTTACCAAACCTCAAAGCAACAACGGGTGGCAGATCTTGGAGGGCATGTAAAGGAGCATCTGGGGAAGGTCCTCTGCGACTTTGATGTCTCTAGCTTGCACAGGATCTGTTCTATACACTCCTGAACCTCCTGAACCTACATCTGTCAAAATGACCAGCTGTCATTTCCTTAGAAAGCACTTTCCTGGGGACACCTTCTTTGGGGGTGCTGTAACTTGAACTCTGTAAATCCAATCCTCACCAAACCTGAAGGACAAGTAGAGGCAAGTCAGCCAGAAATTGCCTGTGAGTTTGGTGTCTCTAGTATACTGGGGGGGGGCATTCTACTGCCTCACAAATTGAACCAGTTTGTTTGGCTCCCAGAAATGTATGGCAATTTGTGGTTTGCTAACTGGGCATGCTATGAACCATGAACTAAACCAAACCACATTTTCCCAGTTCGTGCCCATCCCTAATGAAGGGATGAAAGGAGCTAAAATTGCCTTTCCTGCTTCTTGATCAGTACAGCTCTGCCAATGGAACAGGCAGGAAGGAGTTATTTTATGGTTTAACAAGAATTTGGTTTTGGAGCTGGGATTCAGCTCACAGAGGATCATTTCAGATCCTGGTTTACCTTGGCAAATACAGGTTTTATTGCCTTCTCCCTATTGTCTGGAGGATGTCACCAGAAGACAAGCCAGGTTTAAATCCTTTAGGCTGATGTTGAGATGAAGAAGAAAATAAGGGAGGTGACTAAAGCAGATAATGTTGTGATAAGTCATCTGCTATAGAGCTTTTTGAGTCTGGTTTCAGACAGGGCTATGGGACAGAAATGGCTCTACTGGCTTTAGATGACTTCTGTCTAAATTTAAACAAAAGTCAGGCCTCCTTGTTGCTCCTACTGGATTTATCTGCTCCCTTTGACACAGTGGACCATACCACTTTGTTGAGGCACCCATAGGCATCAGATCTTGTGCATCGGACTAGTTCAAATAATTCCTTGCAGAACAGACCCAAAGAATTGCCATTGGAGACAGGCATCATCAGTGTGGGATGGTCCCAGAGGGTGCAATCCTATCCCCCATGCTCTTCAATCTATATTTATGAATTTCAATGGCTTCTCTGTGTAATCTGACATGAACTAAATCATCTAAACCACACACTTCAAGCAAGTGGCTACTCCAAGAATGAAACCAGAAGAGCAATTAAACCAAAGGTAGAACAAACAACTGAGGAAAAACAGTCTCCCACAAGAAAAGTGTTTTGCCATATTGTCACGGCAGGGCCAGGAGGCGTGCGGCAAACAGGCAAAGTCCAAGTTCAGTCCGAGGTCAAGCCGAGTAAAGCAAGCAGCACAGTTCAAACAAGTCCAAATCAAGTTCCAAATGCAGTGTCAGACGTACCATTAGTCAAGGTTCATAAATCACAACAAAGCCAGATTAGCGCAGAGACGAAAGCAGGGTCAATGATGC
Organism: Gekko japonicus; assembly: GCF_001447785.1. Classification (NCBI taxonomy): domain Eukaryota; kingdom Metazoa; phylum Chordata; class Lepidosauria; order Squamata; family Gekkonidae; genus Gekko; species Gekko japonicus. Next base: position 10,126 of record NW_015170982.1, on the reverse strand, counting down.
AGAGGTTCAAGGAGCCGAGGGTTCAAAACTGAGGATCAAACCGACAAGGGTTTCACGAAGTCAGGAGCAGGAATACACGGAAGTTTGGTCCTGTCAAGCGAAGTTGCCAGCACAAATTCCTCCCAGCAGCAGGCTTGATGATATACTGTGCTGGCCAATTACCTCGTTAATTGGCAGGGAGCAAGGTTAAGCTTCTGTCAGTACTCAGGGCTGAGCGAACTTCTTGCATGCATGCATGCAGCCCGGCGTCGTTCTTTCAATTCCTGTCTCCATTGACTCCAGAGCCTGGTTACAGCTGGCGGTGAGTCAGGTGGTGAATCACTGGGCTGAAGCAGAGCCTGATCCTGTGCAGGTGTTTCCTGGGAGGCTCTATCCTCCTCGTTACTTAGAGAGCTTTCTGCTATAGGAGCCAGTTCTTGACTATAAGTCTCTGCTTCCGTATATTCCTCAGTAGCTTGTGGTGCCAACTCCACTTGCTCCTGGCTGTCAGGTGCCTCATCAGGATCGTCATCAGGGGCAGGCATGACACATATATCAAAGGAATCACTGATCAGATGGGAAAACGTATGAAAAAACACAACCTACAAACAGTATTCAGACCCTCCAGAAAAATACAACAGATGCTATGATAAGCAAAAGACAGATGAGACCCCCTCACTTCTGCAGGAGTATACCACATACCCTGCAGTTGTGGACAGGTTTACATTGGGACCACACAGTGTAGCATCAAGACAAGAATAAAAGAACATGAAAGACACTGCAGACCAACCTGAAAAATCAGCAGTGGCTGAACATAGCCTAACAGGACACAGTAACATTCCAAGTCACTGAAATGCTGGACAACACATCCAGTTACCATGTCAGATTACACAGGGAAGCCACTGAAATTCATAAACACAAACACAATTTCTACAGGAAAGGAGAGTTTAAAAATAAATAGCGCATGGTTTCCTGTCCTGAAAAACACAAAATGTTCTACATCTTACAACAGCACTACAGATAAGATTAGAATTTCAACAGCCAATCCATATGCAAAAGAACCTCCTCAGGAAAGCTCCTCCATTAGCATGTCACAGCCTGGAAAACTCCTACAAGATAATGACTCAGCTCTACCCCACCTTCCTGAGTAGATATAAATTACCTGCCTACCATTTTCTTCTCACCTTGACACAGAGAGTACTCCATCTTTCTGTGTTATATCTGAGGATGCCAGTCACAGTTACTGGCGAAACTTCATGTACTACAATGCCAAGACCACGGCCATATAGCCCAGAAAATCTACAGCAACTAACATTTGTAGTTTAGGGGTCAGTTGTCATCAATATGCTGATGATGCACAGCTGTATATATCCTTATCCAAATCTCCTGGGGATGCAGTAGAGGTCCTAAATCATTGCTTGGCTGGTTAAATGGCTAAGAGTGAAACTAAATCCTGGAAAGACAGAAGTAATGCTAGTTTGGAAGGCAGATATCTTAAAGAACATTACGCTCTGCACTTTCAGTGGGGTTCAACTGACCCTTGCTGACTCAGTTAAAAGCATTGGGGTTATACCACACCCAACATTATTGCTGGAGAAGCAAGTTAATGCAGTTGCAAAAAAGACTTTCTTCCAATTCAGCCTAGCTCAAAAAATGGCCTCTTACCTTGATATAGGTGATCTGGCCACCTCAATCCATGTTAAGGTGACATCAAGACTATTGTAATGTAGACTACAGTGCATTGCTCTCCACTCAAAATCAATCCAGAAACTCCAGTTGATGCAGAACACCAGAGCTCGGGTATTATCAGGAGCTAGATGGAGCATGCATATTACTCCCATTCTGCAGTCTCTCCACTATCAGTTACCGGGCTCAATCTAGAGATATATATCACAGGTTAGCTTCAGACCAGGGTGCTTCCAGTCCACTCTCCTTGAGCCCCCTCCATTAATCCCCACTGGCCCAGAACCCATGCATAACTCCACTCTCACAGCCCCCATCCTATAGCCCTACTCCCATGCACCACTCACCAAACAAGTGTCAAAAAACAGTCCCTTAGATGCCCAGCAGTCCTGAAGCAAGCCTAGTGGTGGAACACCCCAGTCAGCAGTTCAACTCACTCGGGGGTGGGATCCCTCAGATGTCCCTGTGCTTTGACATTGATGCCATTTTTGCCAGTCTTTAGGGGGCATAACCAACTATATCATCTTAATGGTATTTTCTTTTATTCCAAAATTTAATGAAGATTTAAAAAATATCTGTATGTAACTGAAACTAAATATTATTTGTAAATTTCCCATCTAGTCTTATAAACATTCTTTTTCCTTTCTCTCTATCTGCCAAAGGAGTATATATTTTGGCATCTAACCCTTTCTGACCAAATGATCTGAATATAATACATTCCCATTTATTTAAATTTATCATGGATAGATAGATGCAACCTAATCAAATATTTTCTACTCCCCTTAAAGCTCTTAATTTACTGTACCTATAGAAAAGTATAGGCACCAAGAAAACTGCATTACTGTCACTATTAGACTAATATCCTACTGTATTTAACAGTAAGTAATAGTATGATAAGATATAATTTACCTTTTCTTTTGTAGGTATTCAATATATGCTTAAATGAAAATTGCTACATAATGTATGTCGACAATTACACTGTATTCTATTTTTATTTCTATATGTTCGTTCGATTGAATGTTTTATTGATTGTGATTTGAAAATCTTAATAAAATGTTGGAGGGGGGAAATAATAAAATATATTTGTCTGATATTGTAGGGACAAAATGGCACTTTTAATTTGAGTGTAGAAACACTATAACTGGTGTTAGTCCTAATTTACCTGCTTTTTCTGACAGGGTTAAGACTGAACATTAATTTACAAAATTACATATAATTAACCTAATCCCAGCCCATGGCTTACATCCCAGCCATGTCTATCATCAGTACGACTGGCATACCTACTGATTGGTACATTTTGGATTGAGTCTTGCACTTATCCCATACCTCTATCAGGACTTCTCAAAGAAGATTCCCTTTTGTCATAGATTGGTGCTTTTCATTTATCCATAACCAAAACGAGAGTGGGATGTTTATATTAAATTGTTCAAGCTCCCAACTTCCTGTCATATCTCCACTCCCAAACCAATTCAATAGTTCCATTAACTTTCTGGCATAAGAATGCCTTGGGATGTCTGAGGCCGCTAACTCTCCTTTCCCCTGCAGTTGTTGTATTGTGGTATTTTTAATCCTAGGCTTTTTTCTAAACCATATAAATCTATTTTATCTTACTCAGCATCTTATGACTTACTTTTAAAGGGATTGAAATAAATGAAAGCAAACATATTTGGACTTTCAAAAGGTTTTTGACAAGGTACCGTAAGCTTAGCAGTCGTGGGATAAGATAACAGGTCCGTCTATGGGTTAAATAGTGGTTAAATTAAAGGAAAACAGAAAGTAGGAATCAATGGACAATTCTCTCAAAGAAGAAAATTAAGCAGTAGGGTCCCACAACGATTGATATTGGTGCTATGTAATTTATTCATAAATTATGTGTAACTGAGGGTAAGCAGTGTAGTGGCCAAGTTTACAGATGACACACTATTATTCAGGATGGTAAAGACAGAGGCTGGCTGTGAAGAGCTTCGGGAGGATTTCCATAAATTGAGTGAGTGAGCAACAATGTGGCCAATGAAGTTCAGTGTACATAAGTGGAAAGCAATGCATATTGGAACAACAAAAAATCCAAATTTTAAGGACATGCTGGGTAGCCCAATTAATTGCAAATGACTTCTGAGTGTCTCTTGCCTTGAAAACCCTATGGGGTTGCCATAAGTTGCTTAGGGGCATCCAATGAAGTTGATGTGATAAACCTCTGAATACCAGGACGATTTCTCACTAGAGCTGCCTCGCAGCACAGCGCCGTTTGCCCCGACACAAACATGTCAATTTCACACCCGAGGCTGCGGGGCTGCATTTGACTCGCTGCTTCGCCCGATTTCCTCCGCAGTTTCATGATCCTCAAAAACCAGGATCACGAAACTGCGGAGGAGATACATTCTGTTTAGCTAAGTAAAAAAAAAGTAACAAAAGAGTTAGAAAATTCAGCAATTTAAAAATTACTTACTTTTTTGTTTGCTTTAATGTTTTAAATCTAAAGCATTTTTAAGAACATAAGAACATAAGAGACGCCAATGTTGGATCAGGCCAAAGGCCCATCCAGTCCAACACTCTGTGTCACACAGTGGCCAGAAATACCAGTGCCATCAGGAGGTCCAGCAGTGGGGCCAGGACATTAGAAGCCCTCCCACTGTTGACCCCCCCCAAGCACCAAGAAGACAGAGCATCACTTGCCCCAGAGCCCCTAGCTATACCTTGTGGCTAATAGCCACTGATGGACCTCTGCTCCATATGCTTATCTAATTCCCTTTTGAAGCCGTCCATGCTTGTAGCACCCACCACTTCCTGTGGCAGTGAATTCCATGTGTTAATCACTCTTTGGGTGAAGAAGTACTTCCTTTTATCCGTTCTAACCCGACCGCTCTGCAGTTTCATGGAGTGCCCACGAGTTCTTGTATTGTGAGAAAGGGAGAAAAGTACCTCTTTCTTTACCTGCTCTTTCCCATGCATAATCTTATAAACCTCGATCATGTCACCCCTCAGTCGTCTTTTCTCCAAGCTAAAGAGCCCTAAGCGCTTTAACCTTTCCTCATAGGGAAAGTGTTCCAACCCTTTTATCATTCGAGTTGCCCTTTTCTGCACTTTTTCCAAAGCTATAATATCCTTTTTAAGGTGTGGTGACCAGAACTGCACACAGTATTCCAAATGAGGTCTCACCATTGATTTATATAGGGGCATTATTATATTGGCTGATCTGTTTTCAATACCCTTCCTAATAATCCCCAGCATAGCATTGGCCTTCTTTATTGCAGTCACACACTGTCTCGACATTTTCAGTGAGTTATCCACTACAACTCCAAGATCTCTCTCTTGCTCAGTCTCTGCCAGTTCAGAACAATTACAGAACAGGGCAAGTAACCTGTGACATGCCTAATGTCCCCAAAGAACAGGCTGGCCCCATAGATCATGATCTATACTCCATCTGCTGCAGGATTCTGCCTGCAAGAGGCTACAGATGTAGAAAGGCAGTGTTGTAAAGGAGCTGTGTTGTGTCTCAGCCTTATTATTTTCCAGGAGTCCCAGCCAAAATAAACTTCCCTGATCAAGATTTAAGGTGCATGAATATAGAATTAGGGGTTTCAAAGGAGCCATGGTCAAGGGAAGATGCTTATCTCTGTGGCATTAGTCCACAGCAAGGGAAAGCATTCAACCTGTTAAAAAAGGCTTTTCAGCTAAGTGCTGACATTGGCCAGGCTTGGCTGTAATTTGGAAAATTTCACCTAGAGCCAGTAATGTAATTACAAATAAAGGAAAAGCCTAGATTGTTTTTCCATGCATGAAACATTAAGAAAATTAAGGCATTCCCCTCCCGTCGAAATATTGACTGTAATTATAGATAGCAACTGGCCTGAGCGGCTATAAAATATTGAAAGTGCTTTTTCTATTGCCACCAACGATAGTTTATTATTTAGGCCTTCCACAAAGGCTGCAATTTAATGAAGTGCAGTTTCACCGAACAATGGAAAAGAGACCATTACCACATCGCATTGTCGCCTTTTCCATTATTAGCATGAAACCACTCACCAGAAACAATGGGAACAGGTTTAAACTTGTTTTATTATACTTCTGTAATGTTAATTTGCCCTGAGCTGCTGTACTACCATATAATATCTTTTTGGAACAAAGGTACAAACTTTTTAAAAAATAAGCCTTGATAGTCATGGAGTTTCTCTTTCTTTCTTTCTTTCTTTCTTTCTTTCTTTCTTTCTTTCTTTCTTTCTTTCTTTCTTTCTTTCCACATGGAAAAGGGTTCTGAACATAGACAGGGCCTGCAGAAAGGGTGTTTTAAAAAAAAGAAGCAAAAGTTTGCAAGCTCTCCTGGCCCTTTAAAAAAGTTTTAATTACCAGATTTTGGCCTGGGGGGGGAAACCCTTCTATTTTAATAGCTGTTTCCTAAAACAGGAGAAACTTGTGGAAGTTTCAAACATTTCAACAGTTGACAGAAATGGGTACATTATTTTATGATGGGTGAAAAGGCAAAACCTTTTTTTCTTGCTTCCTGTGAGAACAAAGATGCACACTGAGAATGCAATCCTGAACAGAGGCAACTCTATTAGAAGGGTATGTATGACTTTGCCTAGGATTGCACTAATTACTGGTGCCTAATGAATTTATCTTTTGCACTTGTTTCTTACCTGGAACCAGACCGCTTTATTTCAGGATGATCTCCTGCTATTTAGGCAGGTGTTTTCATGTCTATTTTGGGATCACATTCCAACAATATGTGAGCATATGAAACTGCCTTCTATTGTGCCCCCTACCTGCAATGGTAAGGTAAGCGGTGACCAGAGACAGGTCTTCTGCAGTGGTGGCACCTCCCCTCTGGAATGCCCTCTCCCTCTTGAACTCTCCTGGCACCTACTTTAATGTCCTTCAGCTGCCAAGCCAAAACTGTTCCATCTTTTGTAGCTGTTTTATGGGCTGCTCCTAGCCCGAGGAATGGTTTATCAATGTCATTTTAGACTGTTTTGTTTTCTGTGTTTTTCTAGGATCGTAACACTATTGGCCCAGTTTGCCCAGTATAAGGTGTGCAATAAAAGGTTGCCTGCTTGCTTTCAGATACCATTTGGATGTCATTTTAAATATCGGAGAGTTTTTTTAAATATTGAATTTAAGCTAGTTGTACAATACTGTTTAAAGATCCAGTAGTATTTTCCATCATTAGATGCCACATATCTAAGCCTGCATAGTCATGAGGAATCCACATGGAGGTTTGGGAGTAGAAAGAATTGGAGCAGATGGAAATACCAAAATAGTTGGCATTTTGAGGATTCAGGATGCTTTATGGGCTCAGACATCAGCTATTAGAGAAAAGATATAAATCATCACAGGAAGTGTTAAGGATTGATTACAGTACAACTGGGCCAAAGCTAAAATAGGTAATTGTTTTCAAGGGACTATGAGATGGTCTTATATCACTTGGCAAAGAATATGAGCAAAAAGGCTTTTCCTTCTTTGGGGTGCTATGACTTTTTCATTAAAAACAATGACTATAGGTTGCATTCCCAGTCTTCCACAACAGCAACAGCAGGACTAGAGCTATTTTTGTTTAAAAAGTAAAAATTGTAAGGAAGTATGGCAATGAGAGTATTAGCTTCTTCTTTTGAGACTGCATTGCATGGTTAAGGCTTGATCTAAACACGACACTGGCCAGGGTAAAACATGACACTGGCCAGGGTAAACATGACGCTTTGCCCTCCTTAAACTGGGCTGCTATCCATACAAAGGAACATGGCAGTGCAAAGCAGCTTTGCACCAGGAACCAGTTTAAACAAGATGCTGTCCAAGTGCAAATGTCGGACAGGATGGTGCTTTTGCCTCTCATTTAAATCAAGCCTGAGGAAAAGCTTAGAGAGAAAAGATCATTACTACAATAAACCAGCCCGGTACTGTATAACCGTTGCCACTGTAAATAATGATTTCATTTTATTTCCTTCCACTGGAGAAGGGTCTTACATTTTAATCACTCCAATAAAATACGTTCCAGAATGTCAATTTGGAAAAACTTCCCACAAGCGCTGCTCCACGCTCGCTCTTCCCTTTTGCCCCGATGGTACGTGCCAATTTCACACAAGCTGCTGTGCAGCGCATTTTGCCCCACAGCGTCACATGATTTTCCCCACGTCTACTCAATCCTGTTTTTTTGAGGATTGAGTAGATGCAGGGAAAATCGCGTAAAGCTGTGTGGCAAAATGCAGCCATGCAGCAGCTTGTGTGAAATTGACATGTACCATCGGGGCAGAAGGGAAGAACGAATGTGGAGCAGCGCTTGTGGGAAATTGGCCGTAGTGTTGTAATTGTGGGTTTCGATACAGAGCACCTGGGATTATATACAAATCACAAGCAAAATTATGTGATCCAATAGATAGGAAGAGTGTTTTATTGTAAGAGGTGGAAATAATTGGTTTGGAGGAAGGAGTCAAGTGCCAGTGGGCAGCACGGGCACTGCCAGTGGGAACCAAGCAACAGCTACGGGAGTTGATCTGAAAAACAGAGGTGAACAATCGGGATGAGCGGATTTCCCCAGTGCATCCTTCATTATTTTGGAAGTTTACTTTATCTTGTGTCCCGCTCCACTTTAATTCATTTTTAACTAGGATAATGTTAAAAATTAATCGTAGAACTGGAACAAGCACACTCTTACCACAGCAGTCAGTTCTTTCAGTTGCATCTCTTTCTGCTTTACCAAGGCCCCTGTGAGCTTTGAGAAGCCATGACAAAAATCAGTCTGGATGTGGCTGTCAAGGTGGCAGTAAGCTGTTGAGGAAGGTCTTGGAGGTTTCAAGGTGGATATATGGATTTGTTGAGGGATGGGGATCCCAGCTCAGCTGGGAGCCCAGGAGGCCACGAGGCAAGGTCCACAGAATATGCTCTGTCCAACCTAATTGAAGGGCCCAAGCAGATATCTGAAAAAATTAAAAAGAGCCAACCTTGAATAGCACAAGTTATACATATTGCAGTCTCTCTCTCTCACACACACACAGTCGTATGGCTAAAATGCAGGGAACAGACCAGTACCCACCTTGATACATACACATACAAAAAGCACTGATGCCCACTGCCCAGATATAATCACACAGGACAACACATTGACAAGTAATACATAAAATAACATAAATGTTCTAGTACTTGGTCAGAATGTATTACTGAATAATGCCATATACTGTCAGAAATATGATAAGCAAAATCACTCCATCTTCTCCAAAATATGCTTTACAAGGGAAAATGGTAAATAGTGATTTATGGCTGGTGTGGGTGAAAAGCAGAGGAAGAAAGCCCTGTGTGAAAGCAGTGGGATTTGACTGTGTGAAGAAATTTGTTTCCATGTGGTAAGTGATGCTTTGGAGCATTTAGTCTGACAAAATTCAGAGCTGCTGCTGCTGACTGGCTTTGGGTTCATTAATAAGTCTGATTCTGAGTTATCATCCAAAGCTAGTGGACTGTCACCTACAAGAGTGTGTGTTGTTCTACGGTGTCTAATTCAGATACGTGTAATGCTGTAATGTTCACATTCAAAGTAAAAAGTACTGAGGCTGATGCATTGGAGAGTGATTCCAGCTCATACTTTATTTAGTTACAGCAAATCTTGAGATACCTTTGCCGGCTCACAGACCAGCTTATATTCACAAATCACACCACACGCCAATACACACCCACACCCATGATTGGATATTTACAGTGCACCCCTAGACCCATAGGTCCCTCCTAGGATCCTAGCCTCCTGATAGGTGTGCGCTAGGGTCCATTCGGGCTATTGTCTTTAGAGGCGACGCTCGGGTCCTTCGCCTGACCACGTGTTGGCCCGACCGCATGCACAGACTTCCCTGGATACACAACACAAAGATATGTCCCTTCCAGGTCTTTTAGGGTCACCAACCTCCAGGTGAGGCCTGTAGAGCTCCAGGAGTTACAACTGATCTCCAGACAACAGAGATCAGTTCCTTTGGAGAAAATGGCTCCTTTGGAGGGTGGGCTTTTTGACATCATACCCTGCTTAGCTCCCTCCCTCTGAAACCCTGACCTCCCCATCTTCACCCCCAAACAATTTCCAGGAATTTTGTAACACACAGCTGGGAACCCTAAATGTGCATGCAGGTTCACTTAGATGGGAGAGATCAGCAGACTATGCGCAGATCCACGCTTCTGTGGCCACAGTTTTGGACTGCTGAGGTGGCAAAGAGCAACTAAACAGCAGAGGGATGAGAAGAGGAAGACTCGGGAGATGAGAGAAAACCCAGGATTACTTCTGAGATCGGTGAGCCCGGAGTACTTCTATGAGATTCTTGAGAGTGTCCTACTCGCAATGGGTAATGGGTGATAACTTGGTGCTTAGTTGGTGTTGGAAGTTCCTGAGCTGTGTGGGGCAAAATCGCCATGAAGAGGAGGGGAGACTACCTGCCACCTCAAACCCTTGTGGGAGCAGTAAGACATGGCACTACCCAGTGTAACGATATGAGCTTATGTT